>NC_051042.1:30074669-30374669 GCF_904848185.1 Acanthopagrus latus
CCCTGATGGCAGCAACACAAGGGTCCTACCTGAACCCCATGGCAGCCATCGCAGCCGCGCAAATGCAGCAAATGGCAGCTTTCAATGTCAACGGCCTGGTGGCTACTCCCATGACACCGTCCTCAGGTATATACGCTAATGGGCACACGCGGGCAACACGCTAACTGGCACAGGTGCAAGAGCAAGAGAGGCACATGCAACCGCGATCCCACACATGCGGGGCTTCTCTCTCCATTTCTCACTGCTGCCCTGGAACATTTTCGTCATTAGCAAGAATTATAGAAGCAGTAGTAATGAATTCATTCAAGGCCTCTCTGCCTTTGCCCTTGTTACATTTTTTAAGATGTGGGCTCAATTTTCTGAAGAAGCAGACATCGCCAGTGTTGAATTAACAGAAGCAGGAGTCGTATATTGAGTGAGGCATGATTGGAGAAGATGTACAGCATTCCTTGACACTCATTGGCAGCCACATTATAGTCCCTCTCTCTCTCCTCCTCCCTCTCATTATCTCTCTCTCTCTCTCTCTCTCTCTCTCTCTCTCTCTCTGTCTGTTGCTCTCTCCCTCTGTGTCTCTGTGACAGTGTGTGTTTTCTGGGAACACAGCCAATCCGATGACTTTGGATGCAGAGTCCTTGGCTTATACAATATAAGAGCAAAGATTTGTGTGAGATAATCCTGAACCCCAGTCTGAACTATCTTTCTGGCCCTTGTCATGAGGAGCTTTGATGGCTCGACACTAAGTAGGCAGGCCGCCTGAAGGCAGGGTCATTGCAAATGTATTAAATAAAGTGGCTTGACGCTGTACCTGGCATTTGTAATCCACAAGTCCTACATATACCAGGCAATGCCTATCAAACATAATCCTACATGACTTAAATGTCCTTCACCTGGATTAGACAAATAATAAAAATCCATCAGTACAAAAGGGCACTGACAAGGTGACGGACTTGGAGTGTCAGCGCAAGGAGGACCGGCGGTTAGAAGAAGAGGCCCGGGGCCCTGCAAACAATATACTGAACATTGTGGAAGCTTTTCTGGAAGTTTTTACCTTCAAACACACAGTCATGTACGCCAGGTAGACTCACAAAAATATACCTTTTTACAAGAGTATAAGAAATATTCAGAAAATCAGAGTGCTACCTTTATTATGTTCTATTACAGACATGGATGAGTGCTTTTGCCCCTTCACCACCCTCACACCGTATAACCAGCATGCCACCTTGACTGATTTTTGTGACTGTAACCATTAGTTTGGACAGAATTGGTATCAAATTGTACCAAAATAGCCTCCATCGTGGGTCAAAGGGTACACATTTTTGCTCATGAGGGCCCATTACGTGCCTGTCATACATTTGTAGCACATTCGCGAGAAAGTGACAAAATACAGCTCTCTCGTACCCTCTATTTTTGAGCGTGCGGCGTGTGAAGCAAGCCCCCTGATGTTTCCATAATGACTCTTGTTTCTATATGCAGGCACCAGCACACCCCCGGGCATCTCTGCCACAGCCGTGCCCAGCATAGCCGCCCCTATTGGAGTCAACGGATTCAGTGCCCTCCCGCCTCAGAGCAACGGGCAGCCCACTTCTGAGCCCATCTACACCAATGGTATTCATCCATACCCAGGTGAGCCAATGGAGGTTTCCATAAAGAAACATGAGAAATATCTATGTAGCATCGACTGTCACGACTCCGTTGCTTTGATCTCGATACGTCGGATTAGCTGCGTCTATCGTGATTTATGAATGTTTGATTATTCCAGTGTTGTGCTCGACCCGAAAAAGAACATCACCTACTTGCCACAGTGCAACTTCAACATGTCAGTCGTGACACGTTGAATTATACCCCTGCTGGGACAGCTTAAAAGTTGACAAGAGTCCTATTTCACTTCACACCCTCATTACATCTGATTTGAACTGAAGCGTTTAAGACTTGAGGGTCAATCAACAGTGTCTTTGGCAGATTTCTGAGCAGCCAGCCCTTGTATCATGATGAATCCATCAGTTCATCCATCAGTCCATTATGGTTAATTTGATGTGTCTCAGCCCGTCCTCAGCTTCTTAATGTTGTCTGGGTCTGATTCCTGAAGAATTGACAGACACACACACACACACACACACACACACACACACTCCCCGTTTCTGCATTATGCAGAGGCAGCTGCAATTGTAATGAACTACAAAGTGGTTTGTTTGGCATGTTGTTAATATTTGATGCAAACATCTGGGGCGAACAGGCATTTTGAAGAACTGAGATATGACAACCCAAATATCTCCCACTCCCTGTGTGATCTTACCCCCTGATGGTTCTCTCCAACTAAGCCAATTTTCTGTCGTGCTCTTTAACATTCTCTTTCCCTCTGCGTCTGTCTTGACCATTCTCCATCCTCTCTGTCTCTTTCGCTCTCATTTTTTCCCGTTTGTCACACCCCCTTTCTCTGTCTCTGCTCTCGTCTCTCTGCAGCACAGAGTCCAACGGTGACCGACCCTCTCCAACAGGCTTATGCTGGCGTCCAACACTACGCAGGTGATCCGTCTCTCCTACCTCCTGTACTCTCTCACTTCCTCCATCTGTCCCTTTCCCTCTCTCCCTCTCTCCCGCTCTGTTTGTCACACCAGTGGACACTATGACAGGTAGAGATAGCCGGACCAGCCAATTTCCTCCCGGATTAGGCTACTTTACATTAGGATTGCAAAAGGGATTTTCAGTTGACTTGATTATACACCCACACACACACACACAAAAAAAAAATCTTATTTCCAAACGCACACCGAGAACTGAGGATCTGAACCTGCCATAGCCTCCTACATGAGAGATGACATAGACCTCGCACAACCACTGCTCTCTGCCTGACATCAGCTCTCGTTAACACGGTGTAAGTCTCCCTCTCTTTCTTTTGTGTGTCTGCCGAGTCGACCCGCACTCCACTCCCCTTTTTTTGCCATACTCTTTGTGTAGTGATCTGCAGCCAAATGAGCCCGGGCTCCCAGTCATAATGCAATTTATTTATGCAATGTCTAGAGGACGCAAATGAACAATGGAATAATGATTTGAGTTTTGTTGTGTCAAATATGAAAATGGAGATGTGAAAAATTCCACTCTGGTTCTCCCTTTGCAACAGCAGCCTACCCTGCCGCCTATGCGCCAATCAGCCAAGCGTTCCCCCAGCAACCAACCATCATTCCCCAGCAACAGAGGGAAGGTAAGAGCGAGCAAGCGCGCCCACCCAAGATAAAAGGTGATAATTGCCATGTTCCATTCTAATGTAGCTGCGCTGCTTTGAATTAGCGAGGGAGGGAAAAAGCTGGCTGGGGAAAATGTGAGAAAAAGGCTCCCCATTTAAAGAGAAGAACATTAGCAGTGAGATGGAAAGTTACTCTGTCATTATTCAAAAACTGCACTAATTCAAACTCGCAGCGTTGGACTGCTTAATCAGTCCATTACAATGTGTTTAAGTGGTTATAAATATTCATCAGATTAATTAGCTGCATGCATAATCATTTATTACCATTCCTAGAGTAGTGTTCCTTCTTATGCCACAGCATCAGATGTAATAAAGCATAGGATATACCGTGATGGTAAATCACTCTTTTTGACGCCATTCGTCACTCTCAATTATTCATCTATATGATTGTATGAGACAGCGTAGAGTGGCATGAATATTCAATATAGGAACTCTGAAATTGAGTGTTTCCAACATTGCCTGGAGGAAAAGTTAGTTTATGTTTGCAATTTTTTTTTCCACCAGTGTGAGTGCATGCCAGGGTCACAGCACAGAACTGTATGGATTAAGTACAGACAGACACAAACTTATCCCCACATGTCGGCAGCTTATTGGCTTTACATGCAGGGATAATTTTGCACTATATGAAAAACACACAGTTGTTAAGGACATTCCATCTCCCACTGCTACCTTGGAACATTTTAATCATTAGTAAGAATTATAGAAGTCTGGGTAATACATACACACTCAGACAGAGCCACACACACACACACACACACACACACACAGTCTCCCCTCACACATATACACTCAGTGACACACACATACACACATGCAGAGCTATTCTTGGTTGAGCCAGTGGCCTGTCTGAGTTCTGGCCTCCTCTGGGTTTTGGCTGCCTTCCCAGCCTGTCTCAGTCCACTGCCACAGTCTGCAGCCCTGCCATTTAACAAGAGACACCTAAACCTGAATAAACAGGCACAGCCAGGCCTCAGCTTCAACCTCCCTCTGAAAGATAGAAAAATTCAACAATACATTCTCTCAGGCAGTGTCTGTTTGCATCAACAAAGAAAGCCCAAACATATTGATAATTTTAACCAGATAAATATTCATCGTTTTCTTTCAAAGTAGGTGTCCGTCTCAGTTCAGCAGATCATCTTACAGAAGGCAGCAAAACTATGTGTTGCATTCCAAATCGATAGAATAATATCAAGTTGCTGTCAAATGTTTTGTGAGCCAACATAAAAAATGTGCTGCAAAATAATTGGGTTCATTACATCACAGCTGACGGCAGTTTCGTACGCAGAATCATTCCTCAGTGTAGCAGGAGTATCATTTCGTCTTTTTAAAATCTGGTGCCTACATTACCCACAACGCAACTCTAACTGCCAACAACTCAGTTGGCGATTAAGGTTTGTTGTGCTCGTATAGCTGCCAATGTAGCCTCAAGCCATTAGCCTCAATCAGAGATGAGGAGCAGACAAATAAAAGGTCTGGTAAGATCACTCCTATCCAACTCCAAGCACCAGGACATTTTTCATATCTAAATCTGTCTAAATAGTCTTTAGACTCACTTGAAGCATTTTGCCAGATTTCATACATCTCCCTCTGGAGCCACCACAAACTTAATAACAACTTTATTCACATGTGCAGTAATACTCCCAAAGACACGCAGGAGTTCCCTTACCAAAGACTGATAATAAATTATGCGCAAGTTAATCATATCAAGTTAATTGTCATCCTAAATTGTGCATGCACATCATGTAGCCAAGTGTCTGGTATCAATAATGCAGCCAGATCAACTTGTAAACAAGAACCTAGATCGTTTAAGACTGTGCATCCATTTCAGCACTTTCCCGAAAAAGACCAATACTTGATTTTCAAGGTCGATGCCGCCACCGATATTACAGAGTAAAAAAATTCCCCTTTCGACATTACCATCAACCAATACCAATATTTCTGGGCCAATAATACCAGCTGATTAATATATTGGTCAGGCTTCACTTTTCAAGGCCATTCTGTGAGAGGTTATCAGTGATCAAGTCTTCATTGCAACATTTATCAACTGACAGCCTTGTACAATTAACCCAAAACCACACTTTATTTTTTTTTCCTTTAAACATTTTCAGCCACAAATCTGTTTGCTTAGAAAACTGCCAAAAGCTCCACAGCACTTTCCAATTAAAATAACAAAACTAATAGCAAGAACGAGTAACTTATTCAAGATTCATTAGATCTTAGATGTTGTCAGGAAAATAAAAACAAGTGTATGCTTTTCTTTGTTGGGTAAAAGTGCAAGAGGTCTATAAAGTGTATGCCCCTTTAACCATGCTTTTAGGCAGTAATGTTGTAACTGACATGCAGCAAAAACAGGAGAACAGAATCACCTTTCTTCCACACAGCTGAATGGACAGATTTGCAGATTTTTTTTTTGTTTGTTTTTTGTTTTTTTCAAGTAATCAACAACGAGTGATGTTTTGTTTGTGAGAAGTTTAGTGAACATGTTTGCAGCAAACCCAACCTATCAACTTGTCTTTACACACACCAGTTGGAGACTTTTCTTTCTCAAACAAAATCACTTATTTTCAAAGCTTAAATTCTCTAAGACACCTAAACATAAACAGACAGACCTGAATTTCAGCCTTTAACAACAAAAAAAAAAAATAAATAAAATAAATCCACATTCTGTCAACCTGTGTGTTTGTGTGTGTGTGTGTGTGTGTGTGTGTCCTCTATCTCACTGAGGCACTACAGCCAGCCACCACTGCAGCTCTCTTATCAGCCGTCTCACCAGCCCCAGTTCATCTCGTCATGCTATCACCCTGAGCAATGAGACAGGAGAGAATGCAAGCCAGGCTGCAAGCATACTGTCCCCGAGTCCATCACATCTCTCTCTCTCTCTCTCTCTCCCACTCTGTCTCTCTCCGGTTCATTCCTGTCTTTATCCAGATTGGCCTGTACAATATGTGGCAGCTGGGCGGATGAGTGTGGAGGGATGGAGAGAGATTGGAAGACAGTCCTACTGTCACACAGTAATTGGGACAAAAACTTGGCTTATACTCTGCCTCCTCCTCCTCCTCCCGTCTCTCTTCCTCTGTCTCGGAGTTTCTCTTTCTCAATATAACCTTCTTAATCTTTCTCTTTCAATCAACCTCTCTGTTTTTTTTTCTTCCTCCTGTTGTCTCTGTTTTTATCACCGACTGTTTTTCTCTTTTACTTCTATCTCTGCCTCTGTGTGGCTGCATGTGTGCTGCTGTTGAAAGCAAATATTCATAGATGGTAGTCAAATTTAACTGCACAGGAATATTAGGTTCCACCTATCTATATCTATATATGTAGATACCCATCTATATATATAGATATAGATAGGTATTGCTACTGTATATCCAGTTATATTAATATAAGAAATGGTGTTCTTGAGAGGGTCTGAATGGAAACCACCAAAAAGACCTGAATTTATGACAGAGATTAAGGTGTGCTGGCAACATTTTTTAATAACCATCAAAGGTTTGGGAAAGACATTTTAATCAGAAGAGAAAGATCTTCACTGACTGATGTTTTAATGCCTGAACAAGCTAAATAAATAAACTCTTTGTTTTCATGGATGAATAATCAAACACAACGCAATCTCACACTGTTTTACTTTCTTTATATTTTGTGGACCCTGCCAGCCCTTTGTGGGTTCAAATAGTTTGCTTGGGACCTGATTTAATATTATAAATATTAAAATACTGAGTTTGAGTTCTCCAAAACTACGTGATGCCCCTTTAATAAATGCTAAACGTATAGTTAGTAAAGGGACAACTAAACATGAATATTTTGTTAAGAAGTTTGCAAAAAACATCTTCAACTTTTCAAACAATGTTCAACCCAGATAAATCTGTAATTGCATTCAATGATGAGTTTAATTTGGTTGTCTGTCGCTGTAACTTCCAGGGAAACATCAGAGCGCGAGGAAGGAGGAAGTAATCTAATAAAACAAAACTTGATGTGAATGAAATTTCAATATTTGTGACTTTCTGCCTGAGTCACTTAGAAGGGCTTTCATTGGTGATGGTGGTTGTTAAAAAATGAGGCCAAACAACTCCCATGATGCCACTCTCCTTCACGACCTCACCAAACTGCATCTTTTGTTTTCTTTTTTTTTTTTTTTAATTGAAAGAACTCCAGGTTGCAAATATTGTACTAAAACAAGTGCCACAGGTGACATGAATAGGTGAATTTTGTGCTTAAATGGCTCCTGCGTGTCTTGTGTTATTATCTTGATTGCCTTATTGAGTCATTTCTCCACCGATGTTATTATGGTCAGTCTCTTTCTCACTGGGCGTCCCCTGTTTGTGCCCCCATGTAACCCTCCCGTTGTCTTTCTCTCATCACCAGGGCCAGAAGGTTGCAACCTGTTTATTTATCACCTGCCCCAGGAGTTCGGAGACGCGGAGCTCATGCAAATGTTCCTGCCTTTTGGCAACGTCATCTCTGCCAAAGTCTTTGTGGACCGAGCGACCAATCAGAGCAAATGTTTTGGTGAGTGTAAAAAAAAAAAAAAAAAAAATCGACAGCAGAGAAAAATTGAAATTAACAGAGTGACGCTCACACACTGCTTCACACAGGCGTATCTAACAAGACGGTGGGGCTTAGAGGAGAGAACGAGGGGAGCGTGGTGTGAGAGGGTGGCCGCTTTAATTGCTTAAAATCAAAACAGGCCGCAGCCACCATGAATCTTTCATATACTTACTGACCCACACATATTTCCATTCGCTCTGCACATTTAACCCCCCCCTTTAAGTTCTCCAGCTGGGCAACCCAGCAGCATCCCGCCAGCCCTCCCCTCCAATTCTCTCGCCTCCCACACAGCAAACCAGTTCATCAGGGTGGAGGCGGTGCAGGTGGAATCCATGGGCTTAAAGAGATAATAATAGACTGGTGTGGGCCTTGCTGTTGATTCAGTTGGACAGCAGCACCCAGGAGACAGGCAGGCAGAGAGAGAGAGAGAGACTCCCAGCATTGGCTTTCTTTCACTTTCTCTTCAACATGGCATGTCTATGAGGCTTTCTCTTCCCCTCGTCCACCGAGCAAATCTGTCCATCCCAGGACTCTCTATCTCTTGCTCTCTCTCTCTCTCTCTCTCTCTCTCTCTTTCCCTTTGTGTGTTCCCCACTAAACATATGCCTCTCGCTATCACTATCCGTCAGTCAACAAGGGGGAAGGACAAAGGGGCGGTGACCTCATCAGTCTCACCGGCTTATTTTCCAGGGCTAGTAATTAAGATCTTGGCTGAAAAACAGCAATTTAACCCATGAGTCTTCTATGGGTTTTTTTCTCTTTTTTTTTAACTAATTTTTCCCTCCTTTTTATAGCCGAGGCCCCGGGGCTTTTTTGTAAGACGTTAACAAATTAGGCAGATGATGCCGTGCATTAAAGGGGATAAGTTATTAGGCCTCTAAGAACTTGGAACGCTTCATCTTAAGAATGTGTGAGTTTAGGTGGGATGACGTGGTTAATGTGCTCCTGCAGACTCGTGGACATGTGTACATATATACTACCTTTATACAGTATACAAATGTAGAAACAAGGAAAAATGGATGGACTGATGAATTGTACACATTTTGCCGCGCGCAAAACTTCATTTTCTCAAAATCTAAAGCACGGCGATGATGGATTGCAAACAGACAGCGTTAAATACGAACTAACAGAAAGCCAATGACCCTGCTGTCAGCTTAATAGATAATTTCCAAAGAACTGCAGTGTGTATTCAGATCGGACAAATTGAAAAACCAATACTACAAGTTAATTATTCATATCTGTAACATACAAACAATCAGGTCTGTAATTGAGTATTTAGATAAGCTGGATGTTTACTGTCCGTCTCTCCTTTGGACAGCAAAACAGCATATTTGAATCTTATGGTCCACTCTTTTTCCAATTAAAGTAATACAAATAATACCTTAAATTCATCTCATCTAAATACAGCACACATTCTGCAAAAATGTCAAGGCTGTCTGTATAAAAGTTCACTTATCTGCCATCCATTTAACTATCTGAGTAGTCACCGAATGTTAAATATTAAGTTAATATCATCAACATTTTAAAAATGAAAAATGCTTCTGGCAAATCGCTTGCCGCAGCAGAATGATTCTTGCGAGTATCGGAGTCATCTTTGCGTACACTGCCGTGATATCTCTGCAGCACAGGTGAACTACTTTATAGGATTTTGAGAGGAGATAATCAGACATCACTCTTTGAGATGGAGTGTTTACAGAGAAGCTTGGAAAATTTGAATATGACGGAAAGGTCACTGGAGGAACACGTTCTTCTAAAGGATGTATTTCTGGAGTAGGATTTGGAGTATACTCTTCAGGGATGCATCACTGTCAATTGAGACAGATGACTGTTTCGTTGAGTAAATGTATTTCCACCGTGCTAAAATGGATATGAATGTGTGACACGGTGCGATATTAAGCACTCCTGCAGGTGAAATGGATAAAATACTCTGACTTACTAGATATCTTACCTAGAAACTACTAAAAAAATGAGTTACTGAAGCATATGGCAAATGTGTAAAACCCGCAGACGGTGGTCTCTGTTGAAGAGCTATATGCTTGTGTTTAATTCACCCTGGGACTCTATGGATACAACATTAGTCTTAATCCTCTGCGTTTAGTCACTCAATATTGACTTTTTAAAAGTGATCAAAGCTTACCTTGTTAAGTGGAATTAGCTGGATTTAGCTTGAAAATGAATTTCAAAAGGTCTTCGGAGAACAGACTCGCACGTACACACCCACACGCTCAATACGAAGCCCAAAGCGTTTTAAGATATGATAGAAAAAAAAATATAAACAAAGAGATGCAATTTACCTGAAGGGCTTCTGAAAACACTATATAACTATTTTCTGCTGTTGTTTCTCTTCTGAAGCTTTTTTTTTTTGTTCTTCGCCCCTTTCAAGTCGGGGCAAAGTTGCCTCTGTTTGTTATATTTACTGTGCGCGGATTCACCATCCTCAGCTAATTCAATACTTTTTAAATAAGACTTTAACTGCCACTATAAAGCCACGTCCTTTCTATAAAAGAACAAGCAAATCTCCTATCAACGCTTGGCAAATATTAAATAATTTTGGCAATAAATAAATGAATAAAAATGTATTGAAACCATAAACATGTCAGCACGGGGGGGCTTCTCCCATGAGAATTTTTCTGCCCAATGAGCAGCTTTAAATGATCACCTGGAGGTTCACTAACTTGCTTTAAGGGAGTTCAATAGTTGAAGCAGAGAAGGAGAAGTTGAGTAGCTCCAGTCTAAGAGGGTCTTTGAACCACCTCACCCCTTGACCGCAGCGTATGCAGAGAGGGCAGCATTATTGCAAAACAACATTACATTGTCACTATCTTTTTAGGGCAATGTGCACTGCAGCATTCTCAGCTGCTCAACCTGGTCCTCCACTTGTAGTTTCCCCCTGCTGTCACCCAATCCAGTTTGCAACTTTGCGCGTGTTTGTATTAAAAATGCATAACTTTACAGTGTGTACAGACATTCTGCTGATATGGATGGCTGCAGTGAGAGCCATACCTCAAACACTAGTAGCGCTCGGGGTATTGAGTTGCACAGCCCCACACAGTCATGCTGCATCAAAGATATGAAACATCAGCCAGTCACTGAGTCTGGAGAAAGAAAAAAAAAGAAAAAAAAAAAAAAAACAGCTTAAACTGGAGACATGTTCAAATATCTCACTCTTCACACGGAGTCAAGCACTCAGAGTCTGCAGCGCCATCTTTGTCCTCTTCTTCCTCATCTTGACCCCTAGCATCCTATCAACCCCTTATGGCATGTGGATGTAAATGTGAGGTATGGAGATTCGTTAAAGTCAGGGATAGCGAGAGTGTGTATTTGTGGGATTGGGGGGGGGGGAGATCACTGCCAACTGACAGGCCCTTCCCTGCTCAGTTTGTTTAAAGGGTTTGTAAAAGCAGCAGCCTTATCTCACCCGCACTGACAAAAGCCTGCCCTCTCCCCCCAAATTAAATTGGACCCATAGCGGTGTGATCAAATCAGCTGGCAGGCGGAAAATTCGGGCCGTCAATCACGGAGGTGTCTGATAAGAGCAGGCAAGGAGTCCCGGCGTGGAAAGCTGTGGGCTCATTCCGCCTCGACACCCAGGTGATAACTCAGAGCAGCAGGCACCTCCGTCCTACACACCTTGCTCCTAGCATCTCGTCATGACCCCCGTGCCCTTTACTCTTTACTCAGATACATGCTCAGTCACACACGAACATGGAAAAACACGCGCCCGTGCACGCAGAGCTGCCAGTCTTGTATGGCTCAGGTGCTCAGGTAGCGTTTACAGACACCGCTTTGCTCTGAAAAAAATCCACACACAACATGAGACTCACTTTTTTCTCTCTAATCTTTGAAACACCTTTTCATGTGTTTTGTTCTCTGTTCAAGTCTAACTCGCGGTTTCTAATAGCTCTTCCCCGTTTGATTTTTAATATCTGTGTTATTAGCCTTTGTGGTGGGTTTATGTAATCTTTTTAATTCAGAGATTTTCAATTAATCTGCTGAAAAGAGAAAACAAAGACCTATTGTTGTGTCATTGTTGCGAGTTAAAAAGGGTCCTCTTCTTTTTTTTCTTTCATCTCGCCTGTCTTTTCTCCCCGTCTCTCTTTCCCTCTCCCTTTCTCTTCCTCCTGTTTCCCTCTCATCTCTCCCCATTCTTCTCCCTTCATGTGTTGTTTCCCTTTATACCCATTTTCCCATTTTCCCCTGCCCCCGTCTCTCTCCCATTCTGTGTTCTTGTCTCAGGCTTTGTGAGTTTTGATAACCCGTCCAGTGCTCAAGCCGCTATCCAGGCCATGAACGGCTTTCAGATAGGCATGAAGAGGCTGAAGGTGCAGCTAAAGCGGCCAAAGGATGCCAACCGACCTTATTGACTCGTCCGCTGTCCATACCCAGGTATAATAACACCCATGCCACAACACACGGTGCCACACTGTGCCAGGGTCATGCCAGTTCTCAAACCAAACTGCCCACTTCACTTGGATGGTTTAGTTATTGTTGCTGCAGTGGATGTGAAGGTCTGAGAGTGCACTGCCTCAAATCTCAATCCAACCACGAAGCAAAAACAACTACAATCGTCTGAATTGTAGAATTGTTTAACCATTTATAAACAGGACACACTTATAACAAACATCAACCTGTTTTAAGTGTGGACTTCGATTTCCAAAGAGGAACAATTGACTACACCTACTTTCTAGCCTTCCTACAAGCGGAAAACCTCATCACAAATCATTTATATAAGAAATTTGGATATTCATCAATATGACTTCACAAATTACCTAGTTTAGTATTAAATGTGGTCGATGGGAAAGCAGTTAATATTCCAATTCTTATTACTTTATCCCCATGAGCCCTGATATGACTTTAAATTTGTATTCTTTCAGGTCAGTGTTTTTTTTTAGTTTTTTTTTATTATCTTAATTTTCTTTTAACATATTAACTGTGAAAGTGTCTTGGTGCCACGTAGTTTCCAGACTGTACCGGCCGTCTTCACACAATCAGCTCAGCTCTGTTGATTTCTCTTTTGTTTCTTCTGGGATTTGAAATCTAATTTGTACCTGCAGGATGCTCCACTGCAAATTGATGACATCATCAATACCCAGCTGTGCATAATTATCCGTCCACTGAGGATGGCGTCGAGAATCGATGCGAGCTGTTGAGCTACAAATTCATAAAAACCAGAAAGCAGCGATTTCTCTCCAAAAATAGCTCAGCATTAGGTTTCTGTCAGCTGCTTAGCAAAGTCTTGAGGTCCTTTCAACTGAACCTTTACTTATTAGGAGGAAGTACTGAGGGATGCACAATAATACAAATTAGATTTATAGTGCAACAACTTTTTACAAGGCGACTGATGAGCATGATGAGTAAATGCAGGATGTTTGAGAGAAGAGTCTGTGCTCACAAAGAAATAAAATAAACAAAAAAGATGCTTAATGGAAAAGCACTTACTCACCCTACAAACTGCAGTGGCTTGTATAAAGAGGGAGAACAGCACCAATCCCAGAAAGCACCATTCGGTTCGTTCAAGTGACACTTCACCAATCAGTTCTCAGCCGGAACGTATTCATATTCCGTCATTCTTTGTTTGCAAAAAATAGCAGAAAACACAGCCTTTACCTTGGTTATTCTGCTCTGGACACTTTTTACACAGGGACATTAATTCTTCATTAAGTGTATATCCTCATGTTTCATTTAAATAAACTGTAACCCTTTGGCAAAGCAGCACTGACATGATTTTGTCATGCATAATGAAAGGTACACAGCAAAATGGTCATCGTACATTTTTAATAAAATGTAAACAGATAACTGTTTCATTCTATTTTGCATCAGAAATAAATGCTGACAATCATTTAAATGTTTAATTTATTCTTTGGTAATCAACGTTATTCTTTAATGACTACTCTATTCTACTTTTTACTACTTTAATCTTATATTCTATGCATCTTAGAGAAATGTGTTGTTGTTTGGTTGTTTTACACAATGACACTGAAGACTTGAATCTAACATTCATATTGGACACTGGGGAAAAACAATATGTAAGAATTGGCCACCTGTTGAATTCCTATTCAAAAGTCAACTGCAGCTGCTTGTAGCTAGTTAGCCGAATTAGCTGCGCCGCTAACTGGAATATGAGTCTGGAGCACCAGGGAAGAGTTGGAGTTTACCCCTCTAGCATGGCAACTTTGGACCAGGATGGGCTCTGGGCTTTCTGGTTAGCAAGTCAACTAAAGCAGATTTATTTATTCCTTCATATTCTGTGAACAATTATAATTCCTTACTTCTATTTTTTTTCTGCTAAAACTCTTACTTATTGCACCTTTAATTTGAAACTATGCCAGTGTTTACAGATCTGCAGCAACAGAGATAATTTAATAGTGAACACATTAAAATTGAATTATAAACTGCTCAAATGAAGATAACCCTTCACTGAATAGATGTGAACTATGCCCACATTTATCTGTGGTTGGGGTTAGGCTCATTAAAAATGTTTTAATGGTGCTGATTTTAATTAAGTATGCCCTCACAAAGTGGAGCAAACGAGAGATCCTTCAAATGTATGGTTACCTACTTGTGTTGATAGTATATCTGCCGCCTGATATCTTCAATAGCCAACGCTTCCTTTTTTTGGCCCTTAAAAACTAAGAGCTTTCATGCAAAATAATAAAAAAAGATGCTTTGCTTAAAGTGGCAGCCTCCTTCAATAACACCTAATTTCACAGTGTCAGGCTTGATTCAAAGAATCATCGCCCATCTGTTACAAAGTGCAGCTGCCAGTGCAAAATAATATAGATGCATGCTCTCTTCGCCCAATTGGCTGGGCAACTTTTCATTACAATAACATAAGCCTAGATTACATCCCTCCATAAATAAAAGCATGGTAATACCATTTGTTTGTTTTAGATTTGACTCCTTAAAAGCCACAAGATGGCATTAATGGAAGGTGGTGTGCAATACAAATGATAGATACTCCCTTTATCCCTCGCCTGATAGCACTTGAATAGAGCTGTGTCCTGCTAATTGAAGAGAGGCTTTCAAAGCAGACACCCTGAGAAAAGGGGGGGGCGGGGGTGGGTTTGGGTGGAGGGTGGGGGGGGTTGATTTAGCACATCAATGAGGTACAAATGGAAAATATCCTGCAACAGCACTGAATGACAGGACAGTCATTGAGATGTACTCAGAATGTCTCAAAGTACAGATATTTTCCACAAAACCATTCTGTCACTTTATCAGGACGTGTATGTGTGTGTTTGTGTTTGCGTTTGTTTGTGTGCGTGTGTGTGCGTATTTTCTCCATGCCCTCCTCCGTCTCTGGTCTGGTTCAATCCACCTCCGTGTTTCTCTTCTGTTATTACACCACTTCTGCTGTTGAGTTAAAGGAAACCCGATGGACCAAAACCAAGAGCAATCCCATGAAAACATTAAAGAAAAAAATACGCTGGTGGGGCCTCTGAAGCCAGCTCCTGGTTTATAGATTCTTAAACATCACAAGAGATCTTATATTAAAAAAAGTTGTATTTGAAAAATTGTACCAATCTACTTCTAATTTCTTTCTTTCCATTTATTGCCTTGTATTGCGACAGACAGTACATTGAGTTCTTTAGCAAAAGACCAAAGTAAGTGAAGCTCAACTGTAATTGCTTCATTTTCTAAACTTCAACTACATTGTAACGACGAAAAACTTTGATGAAACTTGAATTATGATTCTTTTTTTTTTTTTTTTTTTTCTTGTGTTAAAAACTTCAGTATGTAGATAACTTCAGGAGCTCCCTCCTTTTTCTTTTCCTCTATAATACTGACGATTCCGCTTTGAAGTTGAATTAAAAACACGATCAGACAGCATTCTCCTCCGCTGGTCTCAGGAGCCCCGCTACTCTGAAATTGCGTTCTGTGTCTTAAAGATAAACTTAATGCAAAAAAAGCTGGAGCACTCACTGTACGGCCACCCTCACAGCAAACAATGCAAGGCAAATCCAATTACTGTAGACAGGACAAGTTTCTGAAATGTGCATTTCTGCCTTAAGGGTTATCTTTGTGAATATAAAAACATCAATTCAACCTTTTAACCTGCAATGTTGTCAAGCCTGTGAATATTTCACCACCACAGTGAAGCACAAGAAAAGCCCTTTTTTTTTTTTTTCGTGCTGTGTTGAGGATTATTTGTTCTGTTATTTCTGTTTTACATGTCAATTCTTTTTTTTTTCTTTTTTTTTTTTTTTTTCGTTTCACTTTTTATGGTAATGACCATAATAACCTCATTTGATTTGTCAGGCACAATAAAGTGAGAGTGTGGAACAAATATGGAAAGGGTGCTTTGAATTCTGACTTAAGGAAAAGAAAATCCCACTGTTTCTTTCCTTCTTTTGCACCCCTCCCAACCTGGCAACCTGACACGGCCAATCACAGTGTGAGGTGGCCTTTCTCCGCTATAGCCACAACTCCCCCCCACCACACCTGTCATGGGGCCAAGTTCCCACAGCTGTAAGTTGAACCCATGGTGTCATTTTCTTTTGGATGACGTCATGTGGTGGGACTGTGACTGCGTTGCATGACGTGGCGTTGATTGATATCTCTGAACTCTATCTTTACATTCTGCCCTCCTTTTATATCTATATATTCATATATATATATACTGTATATTGTATATTGGCAGTTTGTGGAGTGCAGTATAACGACGCCTTTCTTGGCTGGTACCTGTTGTACATAATGTAACTGACGTGCTGACTGGTTGGTTGATTATAACTGGAAGTGGCCTTTAACCCTTTGTGCTATTGTACCGTGTGCCCTTGTGATGTTTTACTTTCTCTTGTGGGGTTCATGTGTATGGATGTATTGTACTTTCTATTTCTCTATTTCTTCACATTTACATCAACAGTGTTTTTTTTGGTTCTGTTTTTTTTTTTTTTTTTTGTCCAGAAAACTATGATTTTCTTATTTTTTCTTCTTTTCTGAATCTTTGCAAAAAGGACCTTTTTCTGCTTCCAATCGACAGCTGTTTAGTGGAGAGATGGCCGAGATGACCCTATGTTTGTGCAGCCAATTAAATCTCCACCGTTCACGCAGAGAGCACAGGCAAATGTTGACACTCCACTTCTCCCCTGATTCCATCTGCACAGGGAGTACTTCTGCAAGATTGTTTTGTTTGCCTAACATGAGAATCACTTCCCATTTATTTATTTATGAGGGTGCAAACCAATTACACTGTGATAGCAGAGCTGCAGGCAGCGCTGCAGACCCGCATGGCCGAAATCTGTCCACCATACATCCATACTGTGCAGATAGATGTATGCGCAGCATGCAGAATAGAACAAAATAGAAATACCTGCGATGAGTATTCGCTGCTGCCTGTTTTTTCTGTTTTTCATGCTAGAAAACCTGTTGTTTTTCTAGCGTCATTACGCCACCAGATAAATCTTCTGTTTCTGTTGCTTGTATTTAAGATAATTCTTACTCGGCGGGTAAAAAAGAAAATGCAGCAAACAGATTCAGAGTGAAAAAGGTCCTTTCTTTGCAAGTGAGTTTGTTTTCTATCCCTCAAGGCCAAACCCTGATAAGAGTTAGTCGTTTTCATCGAACTCGTTCTGCCCCTATTCTTTCACAAGCCCTGCAGGCGACTCGCCCTCCCGTAGTCTATCTATTGAACTCAGGGGGGTGTCTAGCCAGGCAAGCCGGGAGGGACGAGGTCTTTCTGGCATCAACTATGCCTCTTAACTGCCAGGTGTCTTTTATGGTGCCATCTAAGTAGGTGGCAGTGTTCAGGGGGGCATAATGCTGGGACAGAAACGCTTGGAAAAAAACAGTAAATAAATTCTTTATCCTCTGACAAAGTTGGAGGGTGAAATTGCTGTGATGTTTTGAAAGAAGCCGTTTACTTTGGGGGGGAAAAAAAAAAGCTATTTTAAAGCCAATGTGTGTTTCTTCTGCTTGTCTGTGGTAGATGTATATATAGCGAGAATCACTAGTGGCTCATAAAAGAGGGCATCTGTAATCGGGACTGTTAGTGCTTCATGCTGCTAATGGCTCAGCCTCGCTTTGGCACACATGAGAAATAAGTTAGAATCTCCACTCCCACATCTAAAAAGCAGACCTATTATGAAATGGTAACAAGCTCATTTACAGGAATGGAAAGGTAGAACAAAGAGAGTCTGGGCGCGTGTTCTCGACACAAAGTCAGACCCTTTCATGTTCACTCCCAGAGAGTGATTTGCTGTGATTTCGTAGCCTTTCTTCACCCACATCACAGCTCACAACATATTAGGGATGATAGGCTGTAAAGTAGATCTTTTATATCCGAAAGCTCGCCAGCACGGACACATTTAGTGACAGAGCAGCATTTTAAGTCAACACAAAGGCAGGTGAGATGCTAGGTTGTCTTTTTTTTTTTTTTTTTTTTCCATGAGATCCTAATTAGAGGTCATTTTTTAAAATATGTACCTATTTTTTTTTTTCCATAATGGACAACCATCAGTTTCTCTGTCATAATCACTGGCACACACACTTTGTCATGTTTTTTTTCTTTATGTTTCATTCTCGTTCTTTTGGATAGTTTGTTTTCAATGAATTAACAATGAGATGAATGACGGCAACATCTCAGGCAGCGTTCAGCAGTGCTCTTTTCTTTCATGCAGGGAGATGTAGTCAGTTTAAATTAGGCCTTCCTTGGATTAGCGCTGTCACAGTGTAGATGTCTGTTCCATATGGTTAAAACACAAATCTCCCACCCCACCTCTAGCCCACTTATTTCTGGTTTTGATTGACACACTCCTCTTTTTTTTCTTTTTTTCTCTCCTCCCCGTCTGTTTCTCATGCTGTTGGCTGTGCCTGTCAGTCTGTGTGATAACCGGGAGCCAGCAACCCTGAGCATGTTTGCCGCAGCCTCACTGAATCCACTCTCCTTATTCTCCCCCTCTCTCTCTCTCTCCCCCCCCTCTCTCTCGCTCTCTCTCTCTGTCACAGGATGAAGGGCCACAACACCTTATTTCCACAAGTGCAGTAAAAGTACAAAGACTTCTTGCTCTGCTACATATCATGAAGGAAGGGTGGTCCCTTGATCCTGCTGGAAACCCGCCGAAAGATTGGGTGACTGAGAGAGGGATCCCAGAGTTGTTTTATTTTTCTTTCCTTTTTTTCTTTCTTCGCAAATGCCTCTTTTTTCCCTGTTTTGCTTTGGCGTCTGTGGAAGAAGATTTTTTGCAGAGACCAACTTTTTGCTGCTGTTTTTTAGACATGATGGGGAAAAAAAAAAAAAAAACCTTTATAGACTCATTATGCTCAAAGCATGCATACTGACACAGGATATAGATAAACACACATACACACAGATAACAAACCAAACATACACATTTAAGGATGCTACACTTCAAGAAATTTAAAAATGAAAAAAAAAAAGAAAAAAAAAAAGTCTACTTTGTACATGTATAAATACGTGCAAATGCCAACTCAAGTACTGAAGCAAACACATGCGTGTGCGCGCACACACACATACACACAAATACACACACCAGCCTGCTGCCATTTTGGTTTTTGTGCCTACACAGGTGTTGTGCTCTGTGACAGGGCAAGCTCTGGATCAAAGAAGAAAACGAGAAGAAGAAGAAGATGAAGAAGAAGACGACGACGAGAGAAGAGAAGAGGAGAATCCAGGATAATTTACATGCATCATTCCTTAGGAAATAGGGACCAAAGGACTAAACGCTTTTTAAAAGAATATAAATATATAAATATATAAATATATATTTAAAAACTCATACCTTGTAGCTGCAAGTATTACAATTTACTCGTAGTCAAAAAAATCATTAAATCAATATCCAGTGGCCTACTGTAAGTAAGAATAAAAGAAAATGGAAATAATGTATAAAAAAAGACATGGAATCGTAGTATAGGGGCTGATCTTTTGCTCTGGATGCTGATTTAGCACCAGGTTGTAGAATAGTAAAGTAGATTAGGAAAAAAAAATATGTAGATTTGCTAATTTTTGCTGTTGTTTAAAAAAAATACTTGAAGTCGTAACGAAAAAGGAGGGCAGAAGGGGGAGGAAAAGGAAAACATTCATCTTCCCCTGTACGCAACGAGTCTCTTTCTCTTGGATGTTAAGGTATCAGCCACTGGATATCTCGCTCATCATGATGTATAAGTCACCGCACTCTCTTACAGCTATGAACAGACTGTTGTGGAAGAAAAAAAAAAAAAGAATGAAGAGAGAGAAAAAAAAAAGACTGAACTTACTAATGTCTGTGCTGGACAGGGTGCAGATATTTAAGGCTCTCACTAGCCTTTGTGTTCAAGCGACAATCCACTGTAAAGACCAAGCGAAATGGACATGGTGTGTCTTTTGTTTTCTTCTTTTCTTTTCTTTTCTTGACCTTTTATATTTGCAACAAGGGAGCGTGAGTTATGAAGCCACAAATTGTTAAGAGGAGATGGTTCTACTAAGAGTGACGGACAAATGGATGGTCATACGAGGGGAACAGATCAGGAGGAGGAGTAAGGTGACAGCTACTGAAACTGCCAGCAGAATGAACTCAGAACACAAACGAATTGGCCCAAGTGGCGTCAGAATTCTGTCACAAAACAAAAGTATGCCCGCTGTAAACAACCAGGACTTATATAAGCGACATGCCAAGGATATGCGAGTCCACTGGAGCTGCTGCAAAACTCCAGATTGAGAAAAATTGCCACTTGTCTCTTGGCTGATAAAGACAAACAATTCTCTGAAGACAAACTCAATTTACTGTATTGATGGCAAAGGGGTGCAGGCTTTTAGAGCTGATTTGAGCTCTGTCAAATATAATGTAAATTCCATTATTAACATGTTCCCTGACCTGCTTTCTTCATATATTATACATAGAGCCTATGGAAAAAAAAAAAAAAAGCTACAGCTTGAACGGACTATATCTAAATTAGATTTAACAGTCACTCTTTACCATATTTCAGCTCGCTTGTAGCCACTCTGACACTGACGCCAGGCAGGACAGAGCAAAGCACTCCAGTACTGTCATGTCTTGATTTACAGTCCTGTAGCCTTTTCTTTTGACTGTTTTAGGGGCTCTAGATAGGGGCTCTTCTCTAAAAGCGGATCAATATGTTTGGAGTCTAGAGGGAGGAGCGATGCTGTTTCAATCAGTCTGGACACTTCCCAATTTTCTCTGTCGAACACCAGCTCACATCCGTACACCAGCCCTTTGAGCACTGACAGCTGGCAGTGAGAGGCACGGCTAGGCAAGGAGGAGAGAGGGGAGGTGAAGAGAGGATGTCAACAACCAAACATGACATTGAGATCCTTTAAACCCAATGCTTTTAGAATGACTTAATGTGTAAAATTAGCAGCAGTTATCAAGCTCTTGGTGACACACACTAGGTATCTGTGCTACACGCTTTCAAAAAAACAGGATTAAAGTGTGTAAATAGGACTGGAGTGTGGTAACTTAGGCTCCAGTCCAACCAGTCCCTTTCTGCGACTGAGACTTCTCTCTTTGCCGTTTCCTCCCTCTTTCTTTGGAGAGAAAAGCAGACCAGACTTAATTCATATCACTGAAGGAGAGACTGATGAAAACGTGCCAGCAGATTCAGTGTACTACAACATTCTTTGTCATTTAGACAAGCAGAAGGTCTCGATTTGAGCCCTTGATATCAGCGTGCCATGCAACCCCCTCTCTTTCCCCTGGCCTGAGAGCAGCCATGCCTTTCCAAAACCTCAGCCCAACTGTTCAGTGTCTCTCCCCATGGAGCAGCATTTTCCGAACCTGGCTAATGTCTGCGCTCACTACCCTTCAATTATCTCCTGCACCGTATTAGACATGCTATTTCACCTTTCCCTCTAATCACACTGTAATCACCAGCCTCTATACATTAGCAGCAACCAAGTGAAAAATCACTGGGATAATCACTTGGACCAAATGACGGGAGAGATGGTCCCCCTGCATGCACATGGATGACAGAAGGAAGATTAGTGAGAATTATGTTTGTGCCTACTCCCTGGCAAGGCTGCCGACAGCTGACCTGGCACCAGTAATTCTGCCAAATTTACCCGAAGAGGCGACGGAGGATGTGGAATAAGACCTTCCGTATCATAGCAAGGTGTTAATACTGCAAAGTAGATTGACGCTACCAAAAATTACAATAAAAATGTATACGGTAAAATTTGTGAAACCTTTTATTCCATTTAGGACAAACCTTGCAACAATAGTTTCTTAAAAGTGGGTCGAAACCATCAACGTTGCTGGAAATCCTCAATTCTGTAGAAGCAGCTGCTGAGAGGACTGTTATTGTGCTTCTTCTTTCAGCATGTAATTGTGTCTCAACTATCCCTACAGAGGCTACAATTTTTAGCAAAATAACTTGCTCTTCACTTCTTTATTCCCCTTGCTTCTATCCCTGCTGGGACACCTGCAAAGCACAGTATTGTTCAAAGCCTGAAAGAGTATTTGTGAAGCACAGTAGTTCTTCAGATTTAAAATGAATCCCGTTAAAATGACAGCTTTGTTAGAAAAGAAAAATTGCCTTTACATTACAAGTAGGGTAAAACCCAGCTGTCCTTCCTCAGCCCTCACTCAAACGTTAGGTGGAAATGCGGTGAGCGACGTGAATTGTGGTGAGGTGAAGTAGGTCAAAACAAAGCCATGTTCTGCAAACCGTTTGTGCTCATTACTCATGTGAAGCTGAACTAATCGATGGGAAATCTAATGTTCCATGAGCAATGAAATTTCCTGTGCTTGTCTCGGCCATCTTTGGAAGACGTTCTGCCAGTGAGGCTCTGTCAGGCTGAACATGAACCTTGCACGCCTGCTCCGCTGATCTCCTCTGGCTTGTACCAGATGCTGTACTAGTTCCCACTGCTAATGGCAGGTTGAGTCCCCAGTGAGCCAAAACCCAGCCTAGCCTAGTATCCTGCTGCCTGCTTGGCTAACAGTGCAGTGTTCATGTAGCATCTCTGCTATGCCAGGGCTAAATTAGGCAATGTGAAATCAGCACTTCAACACTTTTAACAAGGGTGCTCTTAGTACATTTACACCCCGGGGATGGTGTTACTGACGTGACGTGCATTAAAACCAGAAATAGCTATGAAACACACTCCGAAAGTACCAGGACAAGAAGAGATTGTTTTTAGATCTGTCAGTTCCCCCGTTTTATTGACAAGACCCTCTTGCTGCCGTGCTCCCAGTCTCAGTCTTGTCTAGTTTGGTTTGTACTGTAGTCCGGGCCATGTTTCCCCTCTAAGAGCAATGACAAATGTCAACCCAGCAGGAACTCAACAAGCTGTTGCCAAAATTTGATATTTGTCCTCTAATTTACAAAGAGAAAATGTGACTTGGCATTTCAGCCGAAAGGAATTAGTATGAATCTAATTAAATGCGAGAAAATAATATTTAGCATGCCCGGCAAAGAGCCTACAAGGGACATGTCAGAAATTATGCTCATACCCCCAGTAGCTTAACTTTTCTGTGGCAATGCTGTTTTTTATTCAGAATCTAAGAATCCAATACACGGTATACCCAGTTGAATTACAATAAGCATTGAGACCACTCGCTTCTCTGTTGCTGGTGAACGTACCCACTCTAATCATGCATCATTAAATTAAAAAATGGGGAGTATATACTGTAGTTTACTTATTTCCTCGGTTACCACTATACCACAAGGTCAGTCCTCTAGACGAGCATGCATCCTAAGAGGGCCCCTGCCAATGGCGGGGCAATGCAGAGAACTGCTAGAGCATGTCTCCAACCCCCTGGGTGCATAACACTCACCCTAAAATAGCAGTGATTGTCAAGGAAAGGAAGTGAAATGTAATTGACTGAAAGTGGAGAGATAATTAAAGGAACCTGTTGGACAGGAGGGAAGAAATTAATGCCTCTCATTTAATAGCTGCTTTGGGAGAGAGATTTTTCGTCATCTCACTTTAGCGCAGAAAAAAAAGGGTTTTTTGCTGTGGAAATGGGATTTTGTATGGGAAAAAGGTGGAGGTGGAAATAGGCACTGGGCGGTGGGGGTGCTGTGTGCTAAACTGAAACTCCACAAAATCGCTCCCAATACTCAGGGCATCAGGCGCCATGATGTCATGATTAGTGGAGAGGTTCAGAGCCTTGCCTTACCCCTGGTCCCGATTGAGGTCGAGCAGAATCACAAACATGAGGGCAGATCGCATTGCAGGGAGTGCTGAGCCAGCAGAAGGGCTGATGAACCACCTAAATTGTGCTTTGGATTTATAGTACCATTATCCAATTCCGAGAGTAACAAGCAAACAAAAAAAGAGATACCATCGTCCACCTAACAACGAACAGTGAATCGCTGGAGGTGTGCGATTATGTTTAACAACATGGCTGACGGTAATGAAGACAAAGACTTTTTTTATTCCTTAATGTAAATAGCCTATAAAATACAAAAACAGAGGAAGGTTGTATAGCAGTTTGTGTTAAGAAGCCCAACTCTGTGGGACAATGATGTCACTATAAAATGTATCCACAGCAGTGCAGGGACCTCGGAGAGTTTTAGTCCTTTTTAAGCCCCTTAAGTTTGGGCTCCGTACATGCATCCAACAACCCTATGTCGGACCAAGGCTTAGAGGGTATTTGACTTAGTGTCAAAAACTAAAGCCACGGCCCCGAAGTGATCCGTTAATTAAGATTCTGTGTACACAGACATGTCGTGATTTTTCTGACAGAAGAAAGATCGCCTGTGAGGTAATTGGATTCGTCCAATTGGAGCTGATGAACAGATATGACAGTGACCGTAGAGTTCATCCATCTGCATGCTTACCACTTGTCAGAGCGACCAAAAAAAAAAAGCATCAGCCACCATGAATCTTTTTCAAAATTCTTTGGAGGTGAAAGTTTGGGCTCTACAACATTAGAGGAGGTCAGTTTTACAAAATGAAACTCCAGGTAACAGTTTGTTCAACATGTACATAAGTCATTATTTAATACCCACTTGTACATGGTTAGGCTGGGATTGGAGGAAGGGGGCGAACAACAGCGTGATTATCGTAGAACCCAGCAGAAGCTCCCGGCCTGCTTGGCCCAATCTGCCACTGCTCTCCTCTCCTGACCACACAGCTGCGTTATTCCTGTACATACAATATAGCTTATTTTTCAATTCTGTTAAACCTTCTTTATAGGCCGTACAATAGATCATGTTCAAACGTTTAAAAAAAAAAAAAATTAAAAGAATAGTTAATATATTTCAGTGAAACTAAGAGAAGGAACCTATGAAATAATTTATCAAAAACAGAAAATAAAATGATGTTATTTCTTGTAAAGTGAAGCACTGATGTTCAAAAATGGGATTTTATACTCATGTTAGTAAATGGTTCTTTATTTTCTCTCTTTTGTTTTTTTATTATCTGTTGAAGCTGGGATAGACCCATTGTCATGAGGTTTATTCGTATATGCTTTGATCATTACTCTTTTTCTGTTTTTTCCTCTCATTTTTTTTGGCAGCACAATCCCTGTACGAAATCCCTCGTGAACGGGCGAGTTCAAAGAGATTTTGCTCACTGGAAAGCTCTTAAATCAATACAAGAATTAACAAACTGCACTGTAAAAAAGGGTGATTGATGGTACTGGTCATGTGGATTCAGAAAAAAATGAGTCCATTGCACAACTGAGTTCAAATGAATCAGCATTGCATGTTCAAAAAGAATCTCATTTGAGGCCTTTTGTTGTTTTGAGAAAAAAAGACAAAAAAGGACAAAAAAAAACAACTTTGCAGTCAGATTGGTTTTGAGACCTATGCTGTCATATCTCATTGTCTTTAAGCCATGAAGGGTTCCCTGTCTTTCTTTGTCACAACGTAACTGTGTTTCTTTTCTCTAGTTTTTGAAGGATTCATGGTATTCATTGACATATCTCAGCTGTTTGTATTGTCTCTGTTCTTACCTATGGGATGTTTCTTCCACAGTTTGTTATCAAATGTGGCTCCATTTACTGACAACATTGTACCAACAGTACAAGCCACATTGTTTTCCTCCAGTCAGGTTCATTTGTTCATGTGAGGGGGGAAATTCTGCCTTAAACCCAGCCTGTTCTCTCTTACAGTACTACCTGTGAACAGTGCTCAGATACACTGTATTCTGGGGATGCCAACTGCTCTATATCTTCAAAAAGGTCAAAAATCTGTTGTGAAGACAAACACCTTGCCAGAGTCAGTTTTTGCTGCAAGCCCATTCTGACACAAATAAGGATGTGGTCATCCACCTCCATTTCCATTGGTTACAAGGACCAAAATGTAAACAAACTCAGCTAACTGAGCAGTTTGCTCCAATCAAGCATCCAATGAGAGCCTTTAAAGAATTCACATTCTGTCATAGGTAATGTTGCACCATGGATATTTGTTTCATGAATCATCACATTCCCAGCTTCACTATCTAATTTCATCCTCTTCAATTGTACTCATGCAAAACTCATTCATCATAATATATTTGGGTATTTATATTCACAATGAATGGAATAATCATTTCCTTTGTTACTGGACTTGAACAAACTGATTTACTGTTTTCTTTTTGTTCCAAACAGAGATGTAATTTGAATAAGCGTTGGCTCGGGTCCGTTTCCCTGATTCGGGATGATATCTCCCATAGTGCTCCTGAACTCTGTAGTTCTCTAGTTCATTATATTCTGCTTAGACTAAAATAAAGCACAGTCCTGTAGAAGATTGAGCCTGCTTTGTCCTTTTTATCTATTCACATAGCTTGACTAAATAATTCCTGAAGGTTTGGATCTATCGTGGCATGCATGCACGACCCGTTTGCGAAGATGTGAAGTGTTCGGTGTCCTCTTGTCACTTGGATTGTGGAGAGAATGCATTTAGGACATGTCATTGTATTAATTGAGCTAACAGCGCTAACCATATCCGAATACCAAATTAGATGAGACGGTTAGTAGAAAATCGTTTAAAAAGGGCGAATAATGCATAATAAATGGAAGGGAGATTGGAAGAGGGAGGGGAATAAATTGTGAATTGATTAAAGGGAAATGGATATTCAGCTCTTGTCTCCAAGAGGTGTTACAGTGGAAACAAAATCAGGTGCAGTGGGTGCTGTTGGTTAACGTCTGTGAATAAGAAGCAGGAGGTCAATCGATTAATCAGAGGTTTTCCTCCTGCTGCGTTTTATCGACAGAGACGTTACGGTAAGGCGGGTCAGGTCACATTGAAGCCTATGGTCAGTGTCCTTTTTATGGCCCTGAGTCTCCTCCTCCCTCATTAACTCAAGGAGTCAGTCAGACGCCTCCAAGCCTGTTAGAGTGGGAGGAAAAACCCATACAATACTGGGTCCCAAAACTGACCGAACCCACCTGTGCAAAACGGTTGAGATAATTTGTTTCTTCATCTTTAAATCAACATGGCTCAACAATTTCCAGAAGCCACAACTGTCCATCACAACAGAGGGAAAACATCAAAACCTTCTGACAGTAATCGTTCCCTGAGCAGAGGATGACACCCCAGGGAACATCAACGACCACGCCATCCCAAGACACCAAACATCATTTCTTGTTTATGGGCCTCTCTGGCAACGTCTGTGTAGCAGCATTGGTGTGGAAACAGATTTATGGTGGCTAAATTTGCAGGTGATAAAAAGGCAAAGAGTGGCCAGTCGGAGCACTAACTCTTGGCTATTCACATGTTGACTCCCGTGCCGAGTCTCCAGGGACCCTTTCTCATTGTGCTCCAGACACTCCATGATTCCACATGACAAACTGGATTGTTCCTCGAGTGAGTCCTGCTGAATTATTTTGGTCCTTTCGATTGCATCTCCCACCCCTGAGATTTTCCTCTACTGTTGCCTTTGAGCCATAAGCCTCGACAGCCACCGTTGTCGATACTCAATCTGTTCTGTAACCCCTAAAGCTAATGAAATGTGCTAACAGGGGTTTGTTTGTTTGTCTCCAGGAGGGGGGCCAAGGGAAAGAAAATGGAACAACAAGACTCTTTTGACAGTTCCATTTTTTTTCCCAATGTTTTGGAGTGAGGGATAATCATGAAGTATGGATTGGATAGGGGAAAGTTATTACATTTTGTTGTCTTTATCCTTGTTTGAGTTGTAAGAGAAAAAAAAAAGGTCAGATTGTTCCAAACATGATTCTTTGCTGTACCCAGGTTTATCCTCAATTCTGACTCGTCTACTCTCTCAGTGTGGGAAAGGAAAAATCGTTTTTCTCACTTCTCTCAACCTTGTATCCCTCTAAATCTTCAGTGTAAATTTGACAAGCACACAACCTCGCGTCCGGCTGGAGTGTTTCTTGTGTGTATTTACTTTATTGGTGATGTTGATTGGGATGGGATGGTCTTATAAAGCTGAAATACTGCAGCTGACAACATGGGCACACATGAGGGAAAAGAATGAGTGTTTAAAAGCTCAGTTTCAATACTTCTATTGCTCTCAAACAATAGTTTTCAGGATTTTAGAATTACATCATTCACATAATCAACAAATGTACTGTGTGTGCAAAGGGTAATGTGTGTTTTGTATTTTTCATTCTATAAAAAAAATACCCAACAAGTAATCATAATACTTCGAACATCACTTCAAAACAAATCTACAAGTTTTGTTATACATCACACATCTTTTTAAACTGTTCCTTTGATTAGAGGTAACATATATGCATTAAAATGTCTACATCTTTGAGTACTTGAGACTGTTCCACGTTGTTTTTGACAATATTAACTCAAGGCAACTGTGCTTTTCATTCACACATCGTTCAAACATACCATGATACATCGGAGAGTGAGGAAGAAAAACAGCAAACATGACTAAATGTAATGTGAATGTGAAACTTCCATGAGTCCACACTTCTTCACTTCATCAAACTACATCTTTTCTTGTAACTGGTTTAATTGAGAGAACACATAGTGGCAGAAACAACATGCTGTTTGTTTAAAGCTGGAAGTTAAACATGCATCATTATCATAGGAGGACAGTATCTACTTTTTCTTCCTCACATGGAATGTTTGATTGGATTTATGATAAAGCGAAGCAATTTGATCATGTCTTCCTTGTTCTACTGCAGCTGACACTAATATATAATGGAAAGAAAATGCACTCACCACCATTACTTTCATACGCTTTTAAAATTCATGCCATGCGCCTCATTATACCAAGGAATGGCTTGTCTGTAGGTAATCGTGAATAATGGCCTTTCAACTTCTTAACTATGTCCAACACAAATATTTACCACATTGACTTATCACTTGTCACTTACCATGCATTTAGCATTTGACTTTTATCGTCCATTAATCTATCAATGCATCCATTAGGGACACTCAAGCATTCGGGAGACTCTGCACACTCCAACGGGCCTATTAGCATGTTCTTTAATGAAAAACATGCTGCAAACATCAAGTATAAGCTACGCCACTCAGAAACCTGAATGTGCTGTCTTTAAATTGCAGATCTGCATAGCAGAGCCTTTGTGCCTCCTCTCCTTCACTTCTTTTTTAAATGATTACAAAAAAAAAGAAAAAGGTTTTGTCCCTGAAGGAGGCTCTGAATGGCTATGACAAAGGGTGGCAAATTTCGATTCCATCCCTCTTAACATGCAGATTCCTGAATAACAAAAGACTATAACTAAATGAAAGTGTGAAGAAGACCTGGGTAAGCAAAGCTGCACAATCCCTTTGATCCTATTATGTATTACAAAAGCTTAATCAATATCTAATCAAGGGGAATACAGCATGCCATGTCTTACAGAGCTCTTTGCTGTCAGAGGTGAGGTTGCCATGGTGACTGGACAGGTGTGGAGAGCTTAGGCTGCAGTGGTATTGATGGAAATTAAGAAGCATTGATGAGACTTGAAGATGCTGGGATTGAAAAGGGAGATAATTAAAGAGAGGGATGCAGTGGGAGATGTGGAGGGAGAGGGAGGGACAAAAGAGATTCAGGTTGGAGATACAGGAGGTGATGTAGACAGGTGTAACTCTCTGTTTTCTACTGGAGCAGCAGGTATTTGCTAAGACTTCCTCCTCCTACCAACTGGCTGTAAGAGCAAAAAGTAATGTCTCACAGGTGAAAGTAAAGTGCAATTGCTTCTTCACTTTAACGGGTGAACTGCAACTCATTTGTCAAGAGAAACCTGACAAAGGAAACCAAACACACGGAATGTCTGAATTTGACAGTGTGTCCCTCAGACGTAGCGTAAGACAGGAACTGCTCAACAGAATACCACTATAGTCACTGCTGTCTCCCACTGTCGCTCTGACGGCAACTGTCTCCACTCACCCTCGACATACATCCCCATGCTGTGTTTAAGAGGTCTTTATCTCTGCACCACATGAACATAACATAGCTGTGTTCAGCCTAACAGCTTGAAACAAAGTTATTTATCTAGGTATACAGAAAGAGCAACAGCACTGCTGCACAGCAGCCTGCAGAAAGGAAACACCACTGCCACCAACGTAACAGAGTGCCTTGGGTTCGCCTTTCCAAGCTGGTCTAATAAAAGGTGAAAATAAAAAACATTGAGCAACAAATGCCAACAACGGCAGTGGCTCAGGGGTAGAGCCAGCATCTTGTTATTAGAAGGTCACTGGTTCGATTCCCCTGGTCTGAATGTGAAAGTGTCCTTGGCCAAGACACTGAACCCCAAACTGCAACTGATGTGCTGGTCGGCACCTTGCATGGCAGCCAACGCCATCGGTGTTTGAATCTATCTATGAATCACTGGAAGTCGCTTTGGACAAAAGCATCTACCCCATAAGTGTAAATACAAACGGCTACTCAGAGGGGACAAACTCTTTTTTGTGCTCTCTTGTGGGGGTCCTTTTAAATCATCTAACAATGATACAGGGGTTTGGTAGTCGATGAATGTCAGCTACCAGCGATGGACAAAGACGCACAACTTTCTTGAGATACCTTTTTTTTTCTTGATCACGCCAGTCTGAAGAAATATATGAAATCCAGGACACCACATATAGTGTAAGTGCATTATGCACATTTGGAAAGTAATTTCATTCCAAACTACTATCAGAAACTCAATTTAATGTGGCAGGCCTTATTCCCTCTTAAAACCCCTGGCTTATCCAACGTCTAATATTCCTCAAGGTTAACACAGTTCTTCCGAATTTAACTTTACCAACTGCTTTTCTTCCGTAAGTATGAAATGAAATGGGAACACATAGAGAGGACGCACCAGCCTCCATTTCTGTCCATCAGTTTGTCTCTCTCTCGTTAGAACTAATTCACAGGGTGGTAAAACTGCAACACGGGAGGATGAAGCGAGTGCAAACGAGTGCATTTAAAAAAGGCACCAAAACATCTGAGTCATAGACGACCTCGGCAGACTGAAGATGATGTCACCGCGGCACACAGACTGTGCTCCGGAGGGAAACTTGTCGAGCGGCGCGTCTGCACTCTGTGTGCTGCCCAACCCTTGACTCATCCGAGCGGCAGGAGTCCAGCCAGCTCTGTCCATTCTGGCCCTCAGCCCTGCCCAGTCCCACAGAGAGCTGTCTGTCAACACCTGATTAACACTTGAGATAATAGGTCATTAAAGTTCCCCTTCAATCAATGAGACCAATCGAGTAATCAAGGCCGAAGATTGAATGAACCCAAACCAGCGTGGAGCCCGGTGGGAGCGGAGAGCCTTTAATCAGTATTGGAGAGAGTGCTGCTTTCATCTGTAGATGTACGCAGAATAAAACTGTTGTGGTTAAAGCCACACAGGAGCAAATTTTGTGATTCCTTTTCTTCCCAAGTGTGGTGATAGTGTTTCATGATCCTTGAGCTGTCAGAATCTCTCTTAAAGATCCAGGGCATCATTTCAATAAAGCAAGCATCAAGAGTACTTTTCTTCCTTTTTATGTGGGTGCTCATTTTTCACCCATCAGAAGTAAAGTACAGTAACCTTAACATCCCGTCTTGTCTAAAAAGGTTTATATGCCCCCCAGGCTCCACATGCTTTCAGAAGCTCTGCGACACACACATCCCACTCCCCAACCCCCTCGTTTCATTGATGAATTAGCTCTGGCCTTTGTTTAAATCTCTCTTGGTATTTGGCGGGTCAGTGTTGTTTAACCCGCCACCTTTCAGCTGTGTAATTTCATCCATTCTCATAAATCAGACTGAAGTGTCATTACTTTCTGATTACTGTCTTAATCACACAAATACACCATTAATGCTGCTGATAAGCTTCCAAATTACCACACATGGATAGTTACTAATTTCAGAGACATGATATACACACATGCATGTTTTATCGGACTATTGTACCACATGTTTTTTTTTCATCGTTTGCAATTATGTACAAGCATTCATACGACCTTCGACCTCGGGTATTGTGTGATTGTCGGTGTGAGTGTGCATCACACGTGTGCACGGGCACTTGAGTGAGTAGCCAATGTTGGCTGACAGCTGAGCTGAGCTGAAGTGAAAGTACGAGGCCCAGTGACAGAGAGAACAGAGGGATCAAGCATTATCATCAAAAACGACTCCATTGCTCCCTACTGTGGCCTCACAGCTTCCTCCAGTCAAGCTGTTGGTTTGTTTGTTCGTTTGTTGTGTCAGTTTGAATGGTCCATCTTTTTGAATCAATGCACTTTTCAGCTCCTATTATTCGATGGGGAAAGAGGCGAGCAGAGGACGAACAAAAAAAAGGTTGAGATGAGAACATAAAGGTGAGGACATCACCTATTTTTCATCTTTTGAAAGAAGCGGTCATATCGCCGATCCTCATTAACATTTTCATTCATCTCAATGTGAGAGAATTCATCAAGTCGGTATCACATTAAAAAAAAAAAATCGACATTTAATTACTGCTCTGCTATTACGTCAGCTCACGAGAATTCGAGGCATCCAGACATGTTATATCTCTCACAGTAATTCAACTGTGGTTTGCACCTGTAGGAACTGGCACACATGATGCCAGTGTGGTTCATGAAAAGACATATCACTGCGGGGAAGTGTGCCTAATTCTGCTCTGAGAGAAGCTCTCGTAAAGAGACATTGTGGCTAGCCTACTAATAGAGCTGTGAGGGGAGAATGATGCAACTCGGAGGCAATGCTTTAATTTGCCCTTGGTTTCGCACACGCGTCTAGGAACAGCCACTCTGTTCCAAAGCTGATTGGCCCGCTTACCTTTAGACATGGGCCAACCAGTAGCCTCCGAGGTATGAGGTAGCTGGATTTAGAAAGTGTTCATTTTTTTGTTTTTCTGTGTTCCTTTTCGGCCTGGGTAGGTCAAATGCGGTAGATGCAATCACTATGATTGTAGGTGTAATGCTGCTGGAGTCTTTTCTCTCTTAACGTTCTTTGGTGCATACAGGGCTCCTTCCCTTCCACATTACTTTTAAATGTTTAAAGTTCATTCTTATCAAAAGATGTTTGCGGTTCAGTCCACTGGGTCCAGGATGCTATTTGTGTCTAAGCAACCTGTGCAGCAACAGAGGAAGATCAGAGAAGCTACTTATTAACCTGTTGCTATGACTACGGCAGTAGGCAATAACTCAGAAGATGCTTTAACCCTTTCTGCCACCCCCGATCAACAGACGGACAGATAATGTTCTGAACGTTTGGTGGAGGGAAGAATCAAAGCCTTCATAGTTCCTTTCCATGTGTGTCTGATTTAATTTATTTTTCTCTCCAACTGTATTCAACCGCGTGTATGTGTATGTGTGTGTGTGTGTGTGTGTGTGTGTGCATGTGTGTCTTTCTGCGATACATCCCCAGCTGAATATGTTTGCTCCACAAACCAAAGGAAGTCATAACCCGTGCAACATCTAAGCGACAACAGAAACAAAGAACAAACACGTTTGTCCTTTTTGTTCCCTCCTTCAAGTATCTTTATTGCATATGCATAGATGTAGCACATCTCACAACAAAGTCTCGCAAGCCCAATCAATCTGACGTACCCACGCGAAAGGGTGCAGATGTTTTTCATTTTTTCCCGCATACCTCCAAATAGGGACACTGAGCAGTGACAAATGCTTTCCGCACGCAGGTTGAAGCGTGAGTGTGTGAACTGATTTGAATTGATGTTATTCCAGGAGAAATCAATGCATTTCTTTAACAGCTGCAATTACGCCCCTCACGTCAATTCATCAAGAGATTTGCATGAGGTAATTGTTGGCGCCACGTCTACTGATGCATTTTTATTACGTTTCAATTAGGAATTGAATCCAATTAGGGAAGTCATTCCAATCAAGCAACAGGGGTCTCTCCTCAAAGCAAAGTCTACTGTATAAATATGCTGCCTGGCTGAAGGACAGATACTGAGCCAGAGGTCCAGCTGATGTTTATTCCAAAACAGTTTGCAAACTATTGCTCACAATGCATTTTTAATAAAATGAACTGCTTACAAAAAAAAATGGAGCAAAGCAGTCTCTTGCCACCCTTTTACTTTAACACTGATTATTTTTTTCTTAATTTGATTCTTTATTCCAGGGAGAAAGTGCAAACCACAAACTAATAAGCAATTAATTTCTCATGTTTTATTTCATTCCTTTTGTTTATATTTTGTTTGGCTACATAAAGACATCAAAGCAATCAAGCAAGGCAGCCAACAATTGAGATTTCAAATTCATTAACGTTCATTAATAATAACAAATTGAAGAACATTTTAAGCACTTCTTACAACTCTTATGATTATTCAATTACTTTGGTCCTGGAAGAAATGAAGTAAGACGGAGAAATGAGGCTACGGACGTGAAACTCAACCAACTCTGACAATATTAGGTGTTTGTGAGCTGCAAATATATTTCAGCTGCTGACAGTCGATGAGTGATGTAGATGGCTTTTCAAGTCAATGTAAAGTGTTGCTCACGATCGTCTGTAAACCCTCTCAGCTGAAGTCTCAAAAGAGATCAAAAGCCCAACCTCTAACTAACCCTGATATTTGCTCCCTCACCAGATGACACAATATCCGTGAAATACACACACAATAACCAGACCTGAAAGGAAAATTCACATGGGTTGTTACACACTGTTTATTTGCTTGGGAGAATTATCTTCCTAATAACACTGTCAGAAGCGATGGGCACGGCAGAGCTGCAATACCTATTCAAAGGAAGAAGAGAGAGCCCTGCTTTCTAGTCATTCTATGACATCATGCTAATATCATTTTTAAAATAAATAAATAAATAAATAAAACTGCTGAAAACTTGTCCCGAGGTCGACAGAAGAGAGGGCGACGGTGGCTGTTTTGGCTTGCAGAGGCACTGTGCCTTTGATCTCAGAGCAGAGCGGAGTGAGCCGAGTGGCCGTGTGCACGGTGCTACTGCCCCCTGGGGGAGAGGCGGGGGATTAATCAGCACTGGGAGCGGCAGATGGCTCCTGCAGCTCCAGCACCAAAGAAACACTCTTTCTATCCACCAACAACGAAACTCGTGAGAAGTAAGCGCTCCCGTGGGTTTCTATCATCACCGTACTAATCGGATCAGGGAAAAAAAAAATGACAGCTTGTACAACTTAGGTGCTTTTATGGCCATGAGCGCCAATAACCACAGAGCTGTTACTGTCTCTGCATACAACATCTGTGCAAACAGAATCATTACAGTTTCAAAGTGACAAATCCTATATTTTTGATCTAACGTATTAAAACATGCAGAGTCTGACTTTTCATTTCACGTCAGAGAGAAGACAACTAACTCAGACATGCTGGCTACACTCAAAGATTTTTTGTTCACATTTCCGCAGGAAAAAAAAAAAAAACCTGCACACAAAAGAATTCTGTGATTGAAGTCATCAGTGCACTTTCTTATATTTCTTTCTTTTAGCGTAATAGCAGGTTTTTCACAGAGTCAAAGTAGATTCCTCATCTCCCTCTCTTTTCTACTGTCACTCTCTCTTTCACATGCAGCACAAACACACACGAACAGAAACAGACGCACACAGAGACAGACACACTAAAAATGTAGCTCAAGCAAATGGGGGTGCGCAGATTGCCCACTTAGACTGTTACATTATCCTTTTTGTGTTTACTTTTCATTCTCTGCTCTCATTTTCAGCCTTTTCTTCGGCGCTGTCTTTGTGCAACCTCCGCTCGTACAGCCTCTGTCAGGTGTGTGCGTCTATTTCCTCTCCTCATTGTCCTGTCTCTTGTCATCCTTTCACCCGTCCCTCATCTCTCTGCCATCATCAAGGACCCGCTGGCCTCCTACGAAGCGCCAGTGGAGACAAGGGTCTGTATCTCAGCAACGCACCTAGCAACCGCTCCTCGTAACTATGGATTATAACCTGTTGCCAAGGGAGACAGAGATGGAGGATTGATTTTTTTTTTCTTTTTTTTTTTTAAGGGATGAAATTGAAAGTGAATTAGATGCATGAATAAACAATGCATCACAACAGGGCACGCTAACATTTATGAATGGTGACTTTATTCTTCTACAGTTAGCTTTAAACCTTTTTTTGACACACACTCATCTGCCACTTTATTTGGTGCACTCAAAGAATGTTTTGTGATCTAGTCCAAATTCTACCTTTACAAAAATATCAAAATAATAATGTTCAGTTGTGATTACTACTGTCAGAGAGCTGTCAATGTACCTGCATGCTTATTATCCAGGGTTGTAGTTGCCGTGGTGTTGAACTGGTCTGCATTAAACTGAGAGGTGTTTCGAGTATTTTGTTCACCCCATTGTACAGAGAGGCAGAGTACTAGAAACACCTTCAAATATAATTCACTCCTGTACAACTGTGCCACCCACTACAACCTTAAAAATAAACAAAAAGAGGAATTATTACTTTCTGACAGAGTCAACTGAATACATAAAAGTAGAATCCATGGCCAAGCTGTTGTTTTGCATCACACTATAGAGGTGTGCCTCATGAGGTGGCCAGTGAGGGCATAATACGATATAGATTAAAGAGTAAAGTAAAGTAAAGATTATCCAACATATTAACACTGAATCATGTTTTTAATGATTTAAAGTAAATAGTTAAACACTGTTTTAGTGATTCATTTTATATTTATGTATTTCATTGACACATAAAAGTAGAAGAGCTTTTTTGGCCACAAACTTATGTATTCAACAAATGACAACTCATTTAACTTAACAAATCAAGTTCAAGATTTACTTGAGGCACCCATATTTGTATTTTGCTCTTGAATTTAATCCAAATATTAAGAGTCAGTACATTATAGATGATACACAGAACAGTTTACCAATTTATCATAGTCTGTTAATTGATGTACTGTATTTGAGTACAATATTATTTTTGTATTGCATTACTGAGCAGAGTATCACGCCTTTTATCTTGGTTTTTATTTCCATGTTTTGCTCTGAATTTCCAATATTGGATACTTCATTAACTATAACAAAAGAAAGGACAGTTTTAAGATTCAAATTTTCCCCCTGACGTCTCACTGATTCGTTTTCTTTTAAATAAACACTAAACCCACCGAAAATTGGTATGTAAGTTGGCACACTATTAGGAAAAGAGAAGAGAGCTCTAATAAGAAAAGAGGACACACACACACACACACACACACACACACACACACACACACACAAACGCACACATACACACACTCAGACACACACTGACACAGTCCCTTCTCTCTCTTCGTTTTGGTGCTTCTCACCCATTCTCTCTATCGCCCACTCTCTGATGAGTGCTTTTACATGGCCACACAAACTTGTCATTAAACTAACCCACTATTTTCCATCACCTCTGAGCTAAATTGCCACACTCTGCCTGGCATCCTGTGGACCAGCTTGTGGATATGAAAGCCCACAATTCCCCTGCTATCACCTCTCTGGGCTCTTGCAAGCGCACTAATGATAGCCTGCCACCGGAGAGCTGGTGGAATGGAGCCGTAATGTCCTTGGAAAGTGCAGGCTGGTGCGCATGCTGTGGGAGAGCGACCTGCTCTGTGTCAGGCTCGCTCTCTCTCTCTCCCGGTGTGGATAGCCTGCATCCTCCGGCCTCCGTGTTAATGGGCAGATCCTAGCTTGAACCCTGATGGCTGATGCTTGTGATGGGGGCCCGAATCTGACAGAGGTCCGTACCATTAGCACACCAGCGTTCAACAGAGACTGCAGATGTCCGCATGAGAATACACACACAAGCACACACACACACACACACACACACACACTTCTGCTTTGACTCCACACAAAACTGGTAAAGTTCTGCTGTCTATTGTTTTAGCTGTAGTCTTACTGAACCTTCCCAAGTACCTACAAGAGGAAATGAAGTGTACCATGTTCACACACAAAGAGATTACAACGCCAATCTTCCTCCATTATCACACACACACACACACACACACACACACACACACACACACACACACACACACACACACACACACCGAGAATTTTACCACTGCCATACTATGTACGATGCTATCACATTATGTCTATACAGTATATGATTTATCAATGTTTTACAATGCTAATTATTAACAGTTATAATAATCTCTCCAGCATGTCATTCCAAATACATGCTGCTCCATTACTTTTAATTTATACATGAAATATCTAGATGTTATTTAAAATATGTATTATTCTACTTGCAGTTACTTATCAGTCTTTTTACAATTTATTTATTCATTCACTTGATTACTTTTTACTTATATTGTAGTTTTTGTTTATATTAATTCTTAATAATTATACACAAACTTTATACTATACTGCTGAATGTCAATAAACTATATTATACTCAAATATGAACTGAACTGCAGCCCTATACTTAGGGAGTAGATTGATATCAAAGATTCATCGCTTCAGTGTTAACAGGTTATAATACATGCTAAAGTATTCAGGTTTAAATGGTGAAGCTGTGATTTTGTCAATTTGTTTTGTGATATTTTTCATACTTTACAAGAACACTATCCTATAATTAAGAAATATGTTTGGGGGGGAATGAAAGATCTCATAGAGTGACAGATTGTGGTCATATATACATATTTTGCCATTTCATTCTACCAACATTATGTGGTAATAAACCGTCCTCCCCTTCAACCTAACAGCTCCACAAACATTTTAACTGTGAAGACTGACGGAGAGGTTCAGTCAGAGAGGCACTGAGCAGGTCGGGGCTCAGTGTCTTGCTCAAGGAGACTTGGACAGGACAGGAAACATGAAGTTACAGTAACATGACACCTATTCTAATTAAACTCCTCTGTGCATGCAGACAGTAACTTGCAGTCTATCGATTATAAGGAACAAACTCTACTTACTGTTTTAGATTCTGGCTGAAAAGGTTTTTTCAATTAAAGCTGTCACTAGCCACGCGCGCGCGCACACACACACACACACACACACACACACACACACATATACACAAATATTTACAGTTACACACACACACACACACACACACACACACACACACACACACCTATACACATACATACACTTTACACATTACACGTGTAATGGTTTGTCACAGGGACATGTTCAGGATACAACTCTTTAAGGACAGTCATTAAGTTTCTCAGTATTTCTAACAGCAGGTGAAAAAACTAAACAAACAAAACTATTTTGCCTGAGGAAATTAATATAATTCCAAGCCTGGTTGGTACAAGGCTATTGTAAAGAGCCTGTCCAAGAACAAACATTATTTGAAATGTTTATTTTTCATTTCTGAAGGAAGGAGAACTACTGAAATTTTACTCTTTAATCTTTTGAACTAGAAGAGAAGATGAAGGGCATGAGATCAAACAGTTCTTCTTCTTATTGCTTAAAAAGACAAAAACATACTCGTTATTTTCAGCAGAAGAGGGGACAAAAATGCACATTTTGTCCCTCCATTTCAAAAGGCACACAAGAAGAAACATCCAATCTCAGTGATTTACCACCACCTTGTGGTTGCTGAAGGATACAACAAGAATAATATAAAATACATAAATAGTTTCATATAAAAAACAAATGCATAGTACCCTGACGATATTATTATTATCTCAATGATTACTATGTTGACCTCTGCACAAAACTATGCTACATCATTTGCAGTTTGCCGAGATACTGTATGCAGTATGATGCAATTTAGTGTAATATGTGCAGTTTGCATATTTGTAGATTCCTGAATACAAATCCAGAAATTTCTATTTTTGCCTTTTACACGTAATTTGACGTTTTAATATCCCCTTTATTATTGTGTGCATTCATGTCTGGCTGATGATAAATCATGTTTTCTAACTGTGAATCAGCACAAACAGTCTACCAAGCACCCATTTCTTTTACCAGGATGTAATATGCCGTTCCACCACTGGAGGGCAGTAGGAGTCTGTGGCAGACACAGAGTGGACAAAGTACGGCAGAAGCCCTCCTGGGAACAAAGGATTAGTTGGTGGTCCAGCACAATCAAAAGACTGTTGTATGTAAATCGTGTAAATCCACTATGGGAGTGGAGGGTTTTGCCAGGCTGATTTCATGCCCGGTCAACCCACTGGAAGAGGACCTCAGGCCAGCAGAGCAGAATAGTTATGAGGAAGAAAAGGGGGTATTGTTAAAAGTCAGCCACTGACACGAAATCACTTTCCCCTGTAAATGTTTTGTTCCTGCAGTTTGCATTTGGGGATACTGTTCGGCTTTGGTCCTTGTCCGTCCACACTCAGGACTCACTTTTAATTACATTTCAGTACTGTGCTGAAACACAGCGACAGTTGCTCAAATATTGTACAACAAACAGCAGCTGACAGGTAAAAGTTGTCAGCTGTATAGTTAGCAAAGAGAATCTCCATGACTGTGTAGGCTAAAACTGTAGGCCTCGGTTTCAACGTCATATCCCTGTCAGAAAAAAGTCAAATTATGATCCCGGCAACACATTGCCATTCCAGTCAGACCATCAGACACCTGGGGACAATGGGGGCTTTGCAGTGTGGGTGAGTGAGTAGGTAAATAATTTGGGAGAGGAGATAGGGACACAATTAAACTGACACATGTAAATGTTGGCTAAATGGGACGTGTGGAGGAGAGAGGGAGCCTTCTCAAGCAGCTAATTGATCAATTAGGTAAACAGAGGCCTGCTCCTGGGGGGGTGCTGTGGTGGGGCTGGAGAATGGGTGGGAGATAAGGCAAGGTACTAATGACTCATCTGCGGCTAAAATATGAGCCTGGAAATGATAATATAGCAGAAACTACCGGAGCTCCTGGCGGTCACCGCAATATACTGGAAACCATGCCAAGAGCCAGTATCATGGGAGTGTCAGAATGCTTTATGTGTGTTCAGTTTTACACTAAAAGCAGTATTTCAGGTGCACACAGGTGCAGTATGGGAAGCTATACATTTGTTTGTTTTTATCCCGCTTTCATATTGCATTTTTTAGCTTTCAAAGGCATAGTGTTTCTGCTACTTTAGCTGCCAGTGTGCTTACTGTAGGCACATCATTTAGTCCATTCATTCAAACAAAGGGACATGTTTGTGGAGATACGGATGCTTCAGCCTTCGCAGATGCTTGCTGGCTTAAACAAGGAGAGTCCTTCACACACCAGATCCCGGTGCATGAAAGTCCGTGATTGGTCCAAAATACCACAATTTGCTTTTGCTGCCTTGTGGACAAGCGTTTCCAATTCTGCTGCCCGCATCTCTGGCTGCCATGGAGTTTTAAGTGAACCAACAATACAAAGCCTCAGTGAGTAAGTACAGAGTAGACACAATAACAGGTGGACAGTACAATGTATAGTAAATTGGCAAGACCTCAGACTGCAGCCTGATATATTACCACAGAGTTGCAACAGAAATAAAATATTAGCCTCACAAAGGTAAGATTTATTGCAGAGTTATTATAATGGATTGGATAAGATGATACAAGTGTCCCCACATTGTGTGCTCTTATTTGTATGCAGCTGGGCTATGGTTTGATTTCAAGGCAAGTCTGGCCTTTGCATAAGTATACTGCCACCTTTAGATGGAACCTCAATGTCATAATGTAAGCTCTGTATGTCGGGATGTGTCGAGTGGTCTCAGTTTCAATGCGAAGCCCTGTCTACTTACGCCCTTTGCCGCCGTGCGAAGTACTTTGTCAGACCTTATTGCTGAATGTGCTGTACAAATAAAATTGACTTGATCTGACTCAAATATAAAAAGGTGCGTAACAGCCTTTCTGTTCCAATTTGAAGATTAAATGTCTTTGACTTTGGCTTACTTCGATCATATCTTGCCTCATAATGGGGTTCTGTAGAGGTGCATTATCCACACGCTTCAGAGGAGGGTAATACATTGACACGAGAAACGCTCTGATGTTCCAAATATGTGGAGTAAGTGGCGCTGAACGAGACGGGCTCCACTGCTGACAACCAGGTGGACAGGTCCCCACCCTCATTCCCTCCGTCTTTCATTTGAATAATGCATGCTAATTACCTACTTGCTGAGAGCAGAACTGTCACCCAACAGGCCCCAACAGACATTTCCATGCACACACAAGCACGTACACACCAGCACGCACACTCGCTGGCACGTGCGCACACACACACACACACACACACACATACACACACACATACACACACAATGGCTGTCAGTGCAGTAGTTCTTCTAACCTCCTAAACACTGCCACATTTACAATAGAAACTTCAGAGGACCTAGTTGATAAACTTGAGGGAATTCCTCTAACAAAAGCACCTGTCAAGACAGTATGTAGGCTAATGATAGACTACATCCACCACTCTGCTGGAGGAGCTGAGCTTGGCACTTCTTATGCTTCACTATTGAACAGCCGTTTATACTGAAAGACACTGACAGCAAGGGTGATAGATAGAACGCTAAACTGCAGTGAAAGCGCTGTTACTCTGAGTGAAATTATTTATGCTAACAGTTATTTTTGTAATGTACAAATGTTGCTAGTTTACAACATAATTACAACCTACGTCTATCTACAACCCCTGATTCAAAACAGTTGGGACCCTGTGTAAAACAAAATGAAACAGAATGTGATAGTTTACTAATCCTTTTTGACATATATTCAATTGAGCGCACACACAGTATATGTACAGGTATGAGTCTTACAACCCAAAGTCAGTTAGCATTTTTGCACCTCTAGATCACTAAACTCAAAGTTAGCCTGTTTGTTGAATGGGTTTTCACTTAAATGCCTGTAATATGGTCTGTAGTTAAAGGGATATTCCAGTGTAAATTTAATCCATGGTTTAACACACCGTGACACCAATTAAGACCCCCACTTGAGAGATCAAGTTTGCTGACTGCTACCTTACCACACCACTCACCACTCTCCTGCAGCAGCTTCCTGTTGTGGGGAAGCCCAGACGAGTCGATAACCGACTGCAGTAGCGTTCCGCAGCTCAAGGATGAAAATGTATTATTATTATTACTTCATGGAAATGAAATCAAAGTTATTACCAAGAACGTACAGGGAAGAGAACGGAATTGAGCATTTTTATATGGACTCAGTAATCGTATCGCAGCGCTTCCCCACAACAGGAAGCTGCTGCAGGAGAGTGGTGAGATGTGTTCTCTTTACAATAGAAATACCGCTAGCTGCTGTTTGATGCCTCGAACTATGTGCTGGGACCCTATTTCTAATGTTGCTGAAGTTTGGTGCTATTCTTAGTATTATTTGTGGCTTTTTGATGGCAGTTTCTTGTTGGAGACATATACTGCAATGTATTGTTATCGTGCAGTCTTTTCTGAGGTTTCTAAAACTACGTAAGCTAGCTGTCTGCAAACTTGATTTCTTGAGGTCTTACTCTGTGTCACGGTGTGTTAGACAATGGATTAAACTTACACCGGAATACCCCTTTAACAAGAGCTTAAGAGATTTTCATGTTTTGATCTATGACATACAGTACATTAGTTAGTACCCCAGCTTTCATTTATAAAAGTGTTTACATGTGTCCGAAAAGGTAGTCGCCAAAAAGTGTCTCAACGAGACTACAGAAGTTGTCAGGGACATCAATTGACATCACAAATTGCAAATTAATTTAACACTAACTTCTCAACTTGTAAATTGATCAGTTACAGTCAAGTGTGTATACTATTGTGTATCAAGATTGTTAGTGGTGGTGACGTTGGAGCTATGCTAACACAGATCTGGGAGGGTTATCTTGCTGGACAAAATGTCTCATAAACTTGGGCGGTGCTAATTTTAACCCCGCAGCGCTCTATGTTCACTGCTGTTTGAGACAAGAGCAACAAAAGACTGAGAAAGTCATGGAATGCTCAAAAACACCTGTGTGGAACATTTCAAGGGTAAACAGGTAAATTGCTAACAGCTGATAGTAATCATGATTGGGTTTGAAATGTGCATCAGTTAAAGGCTCAGTTCTTTCCAAGCCAGGATGAGGCTAGTTTTACCACTGTGAAACATTTACTGAAGGACAGATAATACAACACGGACTATTGGTTAAACAGTCAACATAGTTACTTTGCAAATTATTGAATACTGTTTTTATTCATGTTTTACACAGCGTCACAACAATTTTTGAATCAGGGTTATACAAGTACCAAAAAGGGTACCAATAAACGAAAAGCCAGGCTTCCAGTGCCATTATACTTGTCCATGTATTTAATTAATCTGTAATGAGTTACCCCAAACACAAAACACCTGACTGATAAAAGGATAAGTGAAAAAAAATGTATTTGTTTTTTACAGTAATGACAGTAAGAGACAGAAAAGGAAAATATAATTCAGAGGCATAAATGTACACATACACCACGCACATGCAAATAAGCATGAACTTTCACATATCTAGAATCCCAGAATCCCACTCGCACATGAAAACACACCCATAATTGAGCATGAACCAACATATATGCATACTCTGGCTCTCTCCCACACGTGCACTTAAATTTGCACAGTTCTCTGTAATATAGCCCTAGCATGGGACTAATGCTCATACCTTTGCTGAGTTGCGCCGCACTTACAGTATATCGTGGGAGCTCAGAGGTTTTTCATCCCATTCATTTGAGGCTTGGTTACACAGAAAAATCCTCAGTTGGCTAAACCTGCAATTCCACTGATGAGCTTTCTGGCTGCATACCCAATATGGAGGCAAGCCGTGTGTGTGTGTGTGTGCTTTTTATGAATTTATTGTGCATACATGTGCCTGTGCGTGTTTGCATGCATGAGAAGACAAATCGGCAAACAGAGCTGCCAGCGTTTGCTTCTCCAACTTCCATCCGCACAACAAAAACTGTGGCAACCTGGGGCTAATTTGACCCTCCTGTCTGACTGTCTGTGAAAGGCTCGCCATTGGTATGCAAGGCATGGTGTGTCCTCAACAATAATTCGGGGATAAAATCAATGATGCTGCCAGTGAACGGCCTGTGGTTTTTACTGGCTCCATCAGTGACTTTTGGGTGGGTGTGTGTGGCTCTCTGACACGGAGGTTTGACAGATCTTCAACAGCTGTGTTGGTGGAGGGCCATGTGCGAGAGGGGATGAGGATGTTGACAAGGCTGTCCATTAAAGCTGCGAGTGACACATGAGCAGCAGTAAAGCTGCTCTGTCCCATCCTCGTCATCACTGTCACCAGTTTGGCGCTGTGGAGGGTTCAGCCCTGCATTAATGGATTCATACTTGACGGATTCCACTTGATCACATCTCAGTTGAATCTCCATTAAGATGTCAACGCAGTGGTTAATGTATTTGAGATTTTCCCCCTCGTCCTGCTAAACCGTTATTTATGACACTTATTAGGAAGCGTAACCCGGCCATCAATTAATGTCCTGCAGGCATGCTAAGCAATTGGGCCCATTGGCGTCAGACCAAATGTACTGGAACGTCCATTAATACTGCAATCCACACGCAAGTGCACACATTCAAATGAGCACATCCAGACACACGCAGATGTTCTTTAGGCAAAGCTTTGCATACGTGCATGTTTGCAATTTTCTCAAGTTGCACTTCGAGAAAAGGTCTAATGTATCATGAAAAGCAGATAAATTATCTTCATGCTTTGACTGCATCATGATGGTGAGACACAAATTTAATGTATTTTTCTCACATAGGTTGGTATTTGTTACTCTTTGCTGATACATGGAATTCTGACACACTGTATTATCTGGAAGCATTATCTTTCTACTGTATTCCCATATTACTATTCCTATTAACTGTTAGCATAAATGGTGTCATTTACATCATGATCTAGTCATTTGTAAATGCAAACGTGTATTTCTGCACGACTGACTGGAGAGAAAAAGGTCTTTTGGGGAAAGGTCAGCTGATGAGTTTGCATGCTGCAAAATGTCAAAATTCAGTGAATTTTACTCTAAAGAATGGTATGCAGTTCCATTTATTGCAAGAGAGGTTAATACACTGACAATAAAATGCCTGATGCAGCAAAGTACGGTGGCATTTTGAGAGCATTTAATACTGTATAATGTACTTTCGTACTTACCCATTTAATATGTCTCTCCAGCAACTGTGGCGCAACATTAAGATGGAAATACAAAAAAATGTTAGTACTGTATTTCACATATATTTCAAGGCTTCTGGGAGTGTCCTTCTCACCTCATTTACTTTTCAAAGCACAGCCATTGCTAATTGTCTTCCATCATGCCAGAAAACAATAAAAGCAGTTTGCATTTAGACTAGTTCGAGCCCACACTGTGTTGCAAACCACACTGACAGACATATAAATACAATGTAAGGATTTTGGGTAACGAGGACCCATGGGGGCAAATCAATTTATTCTGGTGACTGGCATCAGCACATAATGCTGCACTTACAGGAACTCAAAGGTTTTTGTTATGTATTTTAAACTGTGGAGGTCTAAGCATCAAAGACGTGAGTTGAGTAGGCATCTTTACTTATCCCATTATACATAACAAAAGGGGGCTTGTGGAAACGAGAACACACGCGTGATGGTGGAAATGGTTTCTAGAATTCAGCGATGAATCCGGAAAATGCCAAATTTCCAAACAAAATGAGGTTTGGCTGTATACCACACCAATCAGAAGAGATTTGCAAATATGCCAGTTTCCATTTGGAAAAAAAATAAAGGCTGTAACTGTCTCTCTGCATTGTAATCCAATGGTTTTGCTCACAAACCAGACAGAAAAACAACCAGGCTAAAATGGAACATGGGAGGTTTCGAGAAATGATTCCCTCTAAATGCAAATTCTTACTATAAATGGTGTTACTTCTCGGCGTGTGTTCTAGTGTTGCTAATACCTGTTGTTTATCTACAATGAGGTAATATGGCCATAGCTCATGCAAAGCGGCCCATTACTCATTAGATGTGGTATTAGCAGAACTCAACTGCCTGTAGGATGAAGGAAAAGAGTAAACACATGAGGTCTATTTAGCAAACTATGTTTGGTGCATGTGTGGAGAAGATGGAGAGGCCATGTACCTGTTCACCCAACAAGTCCTCATAAGTACATGACTGAATAGTTCAACTGCCAAAACAAAATACATCACCACTCCTCAAAGAACACCCAACCCAGTGACAGGTGTACTAGACCTTGTTAAAGCGGACCTTCATCGTCACGTTTGAGTTCATTATGTAATTTAAGTTTATATCATGTACATTGTGCAGTGTTTTGCCTTGGATTGTTAAAGGCTAAGGTGTGTGTATTTGGCAGTGGGTTTGGGGGTTATTCTTTTTTTTGATTCTAAAAGAAAAATACAATGTCCCAACTATCGGACCATTTTATGTGTGTACAAAAAATAGAAAAGCTAGAGCAGAAAACACACAAAAAGCTACTAGAAAAAAAAAGAAGTCTACTGGGGACTAACAACAACCATTACATCTGCGACAAGTCATGTAGTTATCTCTGATGCTTTCCACATCAATTTTACATTACACTGGTTGAGGTGGTGCCAAAAATGGCTTTGGTGCTGTGCATAAGCCTTGTAATAGTAGGGCAAACCCTGATCACTGTGGACTTTTACATTACACATGAACAGTAGTCTCCTGGGTGAAGGATTGTTTCTGTTTGACCCATCCATCCTCCCCAGTCTCCTATAGAGGCTGGTATTGTTTTACTACATCACCTGACTTCCTACTTTGCTCCTGTTGTAATTACTATGGCTGTTCGAGGTCACAACCAAACAATAAACAATTATGAGTCATAATAAGATGCTTCCAAAGACATCGATTTTTTGTGCGAGGATGGGCTGTTTTTGCCATCAAGGCACCGAAGGCTTTTTGACAGTATTTCTCTGTAAGATAGTCTTTCATTCCTCAGAGTAACAACAGCTTGTCCCTGTTGTGAGATGACATTCACCTCCCATGATGACTGCTGAGTGTCTGCAACAGTTTTCACACATAAACTCCAACATTTGGTACAGAATAATGAACACATTCAGCCTGCTGTCGTGGGTTAATCCCTGGTCACTGCCATTCATACGCTACCTTGGGTCTATTATTAGTTCAACACACATCACTCTGGAATCAGAAAGGACCATATACTGTATATCTACAAATACATTTTCTATTTAGGGCTGTTGAACATGGAGGTGTATGGAAACTGGCGCAGCTTTATGGGATTTGTATGACACATCTAATCCTATCATAAAACAACCTACTCTGACTACTACTGGGTTTTAAGGGTAACATCCTTTCACAATATCATTGTAATTGTATACTGAAGTTATCATACAGTTTAGATGTGATTACATTTTAGGCTAGAAAAAGCATGCTGACCTCTAGAGACTGAACAGAACTATATAGCTATTGTGGTCTGATCATTCAACCAAACGACTAAATCTCTTTTTAAACAAACTACTGATTAGTTAATTCTCAGACCTTGAATTGGTGCTTCATAGGAGACGTGCGCTCACTGGTCAGGCGGTTAAATCTGGGACAGCCAAAAATGTAAAAACACATGCAGTAGTTGCATCAACTGAACAACATACATGTTTTGTCAGCTTTAGGTGCCCACTGCCTATATAGATTATTCATGCCATTAGATCTGCATCTTTTCGTTCAGATAATAGAAATAATTCTGTTTTATACATATAAATATCATATTTAATACCCTCTTATTCCCTCTCTGAAATTCCGCAATCAAAACTTGATCCCCAATCGAACAGACAGCAAGGAGTACACTACTTCCAGGCTCCTACTCACTGAAATGCAATATGAAACACAACTGGCAGATATGTAAATTCTTCTGGATGAAGGTCAATTTTTGACAGAGTTGGAAAAATAAAAAGAACGGTGTGTTAGTATGCCGCGTTTTAAATTAGTTTGTTATATTGCTTTTAGTGAAGAGCAGCGTCTCTGCTGACATGCTAGTACTGGTGAAGGCCATTGGTATTTAAGACAGGAGCACGGATTTCGAACTGAGACGTACTTTTGATTAAGTCATTTTCTTCACCCGACCCAGAGATAGGTGGCATTTTGTGTTGCAGTGTGTTAGGCAGCCATGTTTTGTGTGTGAGTATTTGAGTTTGTCTCTAGGTGATGTGGGACAGTGTATTCACAAAATACTTCATCTTGAAAAGGTGATTTTTAATTCATTGACAAAAACTTTTGCCGTTCTTAAAGATAATCAAGTACAGTAGAACATTACCTTGGTATTCTTGCAGCTGTCAATATAACTTTATTAACAACATCCAAAAATTGATTTTGGCATTTGTGAATCAATTCACAAAGGGTAAGAATCTTGTCTCATTCTTAATGAAGACATTTTTTCCCCTACTTCTAAAACACCAATCTCATGTTGTACGCTTATCAAATCAAATCAATTTTATTTATATAGCCCAAAATCACAATCACATTGCCTCAATAGGCTTTACAATCTGTACAGTGAACGTCATCCTCTGTCCTTAGATCCTTGATTCAAGTGAGGAAAACTTGCCATGTTGATGGAGAAAAAAAATACCTTTTTAACCGGGTAAGATGCACCCGTTTCATAAGTGGGCTCTAGAGGTGCTGCTAGGCAGGTTTTGTCACCTTTCGACAGAGTTAGGCGAGGTGTTTATCCCTCTTCCAAGTGTTTGAGCTGAGCTAATCTGACCGACTGCGTATGTACCATTTGCATTACCATATACTCATGTCAATCAGTAGTAAAAATCTTCTAATCTAAACCTAAAAGTTAAATTATACCCTAAAATGTTGAACTTGATAGTTACAATTGAACATTGTCTTACTGACAGTGAGCAATGACACAGGTGTGTTTATGTGCAGTCTCTGGCCTGTTGGCAGTTTTAGAGCTCAGTGCTGCTGATGTCTCCTTACTCTCTCTCTCAGTCCATGCATGTGTGTTAAAGGTGTGTGTATACTTGTGTGTATGTGTGGACCCATGGCCTGTGGGGCAGAGGGCTCTGTCAGGCCCGCGACTGAGTGATGAATGTGTGTGCAGAGAGGGGAACCAGGTGCCAACTGCACCGACTCCTCTTCTTCACACTGACTGTGTGCTCGTCTGTGTGTGTGTGTGTGCGTGTGTGCGTGTGTGCTCATACGATAGGGGGAGAAGGAGATAGAAAGTGTGAACATTATGTGCATATGTCTACATTTTAAGCATGTGCATGTGAACATAACCATGAACAAGTTCATGTAAGTGCGTGGGTATGTATCGTCACATATAAGTGTGCGCCTGTGCACATGCATGTTCGGTATCCTGCGAGATAATACTTCTCTCTTTCTCATCTCCCTCATCCTCGCTCATCCTGACACCCCCCATGCCCTCTCCGTCACACTGCTGCCTCTCATCACAAACCTAATCGTCTCACCCCCTCGGCAAGTACGTGCTGTGCGAATTAAAGCGCCCCTGCCCTCTTTTTCTCTTTCTTATTCCTCTTTGTCTTCCTCCTCCTCTTCTTACCTCCTCATCCTCCTTCTCCTCCTCCTTATAATTTTCTGCCTTTGTATGGAATGGGTGTCCGACTTTAAGTGGCCACAGCGTTTCAATAATGTGTTTACTTATCTCCATTTAGCTATTGAGCTTCTGACATTTTCAATTTATGTTTACAAATTGCGAACATTAACATGTAAATGTGGAGGATGCCTCACAGGGCTTCCGTATTCATTGAAAAGGGGTCATGAAATGGGACAACAAACCAATAATGGCACAGCTTGTTCCGAAACATTTGTTGTGTAGCGCTATTCTGCAGCTAATGGGTCTAGATATGCACAGAGAAAATTGCACTCACAGTGGGTACAGAGGTCATAGTTTAAACTCGTTGATTAGGAATATGTAGTGTATTATTTCCCCCACAAATATACAGTGTATATATATATATATACAAGATTTATATATATATATATATATATATATATATATATATATATATATATATATATATATATATATATATATATATATATATAAAAATAAAAAAGTAATAGAAAGTCTATTTAGGATGTTTTTCAGAAAGTCTACATTTTGGCAGTTACCATTTTCTAACATTAGGGGTCACTTTGTCGTTGTAGACATTCTTGCATTATTGGACACAAGCCTTCGAGACTTCAAATGAAGACTTTTCACGCTTGTGTTAAATCACATTTACCAAGTTCTTGGTATCGTAACTGCTAAGACACACACATTGCTGCAACAGTGACAGATTTCTCTGCTGTTTTTTTTTTTCTTCCCTCAATGTGTGAAACTAAAAGAAAAAAAAAAATCTTAAGCACTACTCCATCCAGCTGAGCAGGGACATAATGTAATGCTAAGAGAAAGAGTGTATCAGCTACCCGCTCCTCTCAGAAGGCTTTTCAATCAAGCAAGAAGCCCTAATTCATTTTCTCCTCGGAGCCACAGTTGGTTGCAGTTGAAACCACAATTACATGGACAGACAGAGTGACTTAATGCTCATGAAAGCAAAAGAAAAAAGGCAAACTCTATATTCGGGAGTTCAAACTGCGTTTGGTGCAAGCGTGGCTCTGTAGACTGTAACAGAGACTGCCTGTGGCTGGGGAGAGGAGTAAGGCAGGAGTAATCTATAACTGAGAGGGTAGTAATGAGAAAGATGTGCCAGCCGTCTGCTCACTGTGATAAGATGAGGAAGTTCCCTCAGGGCCTAAAGCATCTCTGACCCAAACAACAACAAAGACAACAAACGGGTTACTGCCCAAACCATTCCCCTTTTTTTCCTTTTTCATTTTCCATCCATCGTTTCCATTCCTTTCAGCCTCTGTCTCTCCTTCAGTGTCCTCTCTTCCTTCTCTCTCCATCTCTCTGAACCCCTTTGTCGACCACTTTTTCTGTCGCTACTGTCTCTCCTTCCTTTTATCTCTTTTTTCAATATCCCTCTCTTTCTCTATTCTTCTCTCACTCTCCATTCGTGCCTAAATCCAACTCCATACAAAGCCCCGCTGCCATGTAATCGGTTTCATCAGCGTTTTTTATTAGCTAAAGAAGAATACATGGTAATTAAGGGGAGTGCGGCCAAGCGTGACGGGGAGAGGCTTCACCCTGCCGCTGATGTGGAACAAGAAGGAAAGAAAGAAAAAAGAGGAGGAGAGGGAGGGGAGAGGAGAGGAGAGGGTGCGTGGGGGCAAGGACGAGGGTAGAAAAAAAAAGAAACACAGCAGAGAAAGGGCAAGGAGGAAAACGGGAGAACAGAGAGAGGGAGAGATAAGGAAGGTTTGAATGGCGACAGGAAATGAAAGGCTGGAGCGTGAGGGTCACAATGATTTTCGTCGCGCTCTCTGTTGTGTGGAAGCGCACGCCGTCGGAATGGAAATGAGACTAATGTCCTGTTAATGTGGTCCGAGTCACACTGCACCAATACGAGGACCTCGGCTGCCATCATCTGCCTAATCCCCTGTGTCCACTTAAATGGCCCATTCAGGACAAGTGCACCATGAGGGTGCTATCGGAACGAGGACTACGGCGTTGTTCCATGCTAGGTCGATTTTTATGTTCTTCAGACTGGCTGAATGATACATGTGTTAATGAAGTAGACAAGAGATGCTCGTCGTTGTAGAGTAACTTGATATCACTGAGGAGCACTGGGACTGATCAAATCCTAGTCACACTCTCGTTGTATTCCTTTTTGAAGTGCTCTTGACATCTTGAATGATACACCAACATCCTGGCATCAAAGGTCCGAAGGGAGTGCAATAAAATGACGATTTTGACGGTTTCAGATGGAGGTGAACCTCCCTGAGCTTTGTCGTAATTAGCACATATCTTTAATAGTCAAACCAGTATGTGATCAGTGGTGATAATTCCTACATGTTCTATCTCCAACCTCATAATTGGAATATGCAGGTGGACGAAACCCCAGGGTAGACAGGACTAAGATGTGCACAGGAATGGCTTTTGTGCATTTAGATGATCACTCCCATAGTCCCAAATAACAGTATAAATTGAGTTATAGCTGTTTTGAGTTTTTTTCAAAGCTGTACCTAAAATGAGTCATGGTACATTTCAAAATACCAATAAAATACCTATATAAATACATATCAGGAATGTCTTTATAGATTCTGACACCAATTAGGCTACATGTCTGTTACCAACTAGACAAAATTACTAATCGATAATGAAAGTATCATTATAGTTACACAAATTATCAAGTTGATAAATTCCACATTTTGTGTCACTTGACCGATAATGTCACAGTTTGGTGTATCATCACACGTTTGATGAACGCTGGAGCTAGAAGACCCATCTGCTTTCATCAAAATCATTATGTGTGTGGACAAGGACAGTGTGTTGGTGTTGTTGCCCTACGCTAGTATTTTAGTTTTGTGATGTGATCGGGATGTTTGTGGCCATAAGGGAATCTAGAAAAATATAGTTGAATGTTGTGTCTCATTCCCAGGTCAAATAATGACCTTTTTTGCCAATCCAAAGCATCCTGGGAACAACTTTAAAAAAAAAACCTGAAAAGCCTACATAGTATGCTTTTAAATTGGTGGTAAAATGCTTGTTTGTGTGTGCGCAAGTCCATGCATTTTCCCAACTCAGGATGTTCATTTCACACACAGCGAGTTGCAGCAGAAGCCAGTGGACCAGAGAGACCCAACTCAAAGTATATTTCCTGAAACATGCCGACCGTTCTGCCGCCAAGCTGTGCTAACATTAATTTTCTGCTGAAACAGCCACTGGCCTGCGAGAGCAAGTTTGCCCAGAGCTGAAATATCAATTATACTGTTCTCCCTGGCAGAGAGTGCAAAGCTTTAATCTTCACACAACCAATCAAAATGTCGTCTGGACTGGACTGAAAGGGGGAATTGTTGGCTACGCTTAAAAAGGGCAGCAGTTTCAACCCGTCTAGTTAATATTGTCACAAAGGAGGTCTGTTGGTGGAACGCTTTGTTGCCACGCTCTGCTTTTCCATGTTTTTTTTTTCCCTCTCTCCCCCCCGCCCACATGCCATGCATGAACACCCACTTGCTAACACAAAAGTGTTCATCCATATATTTTCTATACTCGCTGAAGAGAATCCCAGCATGCACTGGGCGAAGGGGTGCGAACACCCTGGACGGTCACCGGTCTGTTACAGGGCTAATACTCAAAGGCATACAGCTGCATTCATACCCACATTCACACTTACGACCAATATAGTTTCCAATTCACCAAACCTTCAGGCCTCTGGACTGTAAGAAAACTCGGAGCATACAAATCACTTTATACAGATTCGGAAGAAGCACACCAACTTGAAAATCAATGAACACACGTACACATAGTCTACTTTTATTTTGATTCCGTTCCTTAATTGTAAAGGTAACTTTAAACACCTGACAGAAAACCCTGGCTCAAACCTGATGACTGACCCAAACTAGCCCACTCAAAAAGAGAGAGGCCAAAACTTAGTAGAGGAGCACACAAAAACACAAACACACAAACACACACATACCACCCCCTATGCCTCCACACAGGCATTATACACCAAAACGTCCTCCCAATTCTTCTGTCTTTTTCACACAGCACTGGCCCCCACCGAGCAGCAGCAGCAGCAGCCTTCCTGGCTGGCATGTGAAGACTGTAATTTTCCGCCACACTTCCCCTGCTGTTTGCTGGCTCTTTCCTTGGTGCCGTGGAGATAGCGAGCGAGTGAGCGAGCGAGCGGTGAACAAGGTGCGGGCCTCGCCAGCTCTCCTGCCTCCCTGCGATTATTAATGCAGCAGCAGCCAGCGTGGCCGCCAGGTTAAAGCAGCAATCAGCGCGCACTAAATAAGATCATTCACAGCCTCTTTAAAGGCAGACAGACAGAGCTGCAGCGAGGCACACACACACAAACACACACACACACACCAGCAGGCACATGGATGAAAGAGGGTGCAGGTGAATGAAAGAAAGGTACAGTGCGCGCGCACACACACACACACACACACACACACACACACACACACACACACACACACACACACACTTATATCCACAACAGCCACAAGAGTGGAGTTGATATTAGACAATTTAAAAGGTATGTATCTAAAAGTACACAGGAAATAAGAAAAATTGAAGAAAAAATTTAAAATTGAAAAAATGCTATTTCCAAACCCTTTGAGCTGTGATTTAATCATTCTCAATTTACTCAGCTGGAGTTAATTGATGTTTATTTTGTGAGTTGGCCAAAGGACAAAAAAAGAAACTCTTGGCTGCTACCTGATTCACAACATTGTCTGCACCATTTAGGCTCAGCCAGAGATGGTTTGTCAAAGATGATACAGCACTCTGCATAATTTTGATATTTGGAAAAAGCAGTATGGCTGTCTCTTTTGTTGTTCAAAAAGACAAGAACAGAAGTGGGCTTCTAGATCTAAATCACCTCAAATTTTATACAACTGACAGACAGCTTGTGAATGTATCACTGCTGTATATTCAAAAGCCATACATTGGCTCAGGTTGTGCATCAGCACAAGTACGTTTACTCAAGTATAGTGCAGAGCTGTCAGCAGTATCTAACATCAGCCGGATATCAAGATGGGCCAGTAATTTGGTATTATCACCGTAAGTGGAAATTATGCTGCTTTCGATAGTAACAAAGGATGGCTGAATGGGTTTATTTTTTATTTTCTTAAACTTCTCAGGTTTACTAAAAAGTTGATTTTCTCTCTAACTGGACTGACCAAAGGAAGAGCATACATATACATATTTTATATAAACAGTATATACATATACATGTTTATGTAGATGTATACTTATATACACATAAATGAATGAATATATATTGAATGAATAGGTATACACACACACACACACACACACACACACGAATAGACATTAGTGGAATGCATGTACATTCACAAATGAGCAAAATAATTCAATAGACCATTCAATCAATATATGTCCTGCAAATAATCAAGAGTTGATGGCATACCAATAAGTATTTTACAAAATATTGATAATTACTCACCACCGAAAGACACATAAGCATGAATTCAATATGTAATATGTTGATAACAAAGTATATCATATATTTTGTTTCCGTGTTTGATATGAAATGCTCTCCTCCTCAAACTAACTGAAGTCCTTGGGGGGAGGTGGTTCTTGTCAGCTGGTGCATGGGGAGAATGGAAATCAATGGAAAAGGGGTTGAAGTGTAAACAGATTATTAACACTGTGTTCGGTGCCCATTTCACTGTATTACATACCTCTATGATTCCCAATAGATGACCCGAAGCACAATAGATTTTCAGGCGTAAGCTCTGCAGAAATCCATTGGTAATTTCAGCTGGATCAATTATCCACTCAAGCTCATCACATCCTCACTTTGGCTTGTTTTGATGTGCTGCTTTGTGCAACAATGACAAACTAGTTGCTATAGTTGAGTAGATATTTAGAGAAACTACACTGTTTTTAGAAAAGTCTGTGGTATTCAGTTGTTTAAAGCTATTACCTGCACACAATTCAGTTTCTTCTCAAGAAATATAATTCACTTTTAAACATTCATGCAACGCTGAACCTGTCTTGAAATTATATGGACAATCTAAGAGATCGAGCCAACTGAAAAATTATTTTTTTGGGGTTGTTAATGATCCATTAAGTGATTTCACCCACACAAAATCAATTCAATTAAATTAGCGCAAAACGTCAAACATATTATTTACAATATGGACGTTCAGTTCTTCCTAACATGACGCACCAGATGGTGTATGTGCCAAGAAACTATTTGGAAAAGGGAAGACATCTAAGGATTAACCGTTGGTTAATTTACACAAAGCCAGACAAAAGAGGAGCCAAAGTATCTTCACATCTTTAACTGGTCCTCACACCTGAGCAATGGTCACAGGACACTGTATGGTTCAACTACTGTGTGTTCTGCCACAAGCTCAAGTTTTGTTAGATCACATGATCACATCATCTTGCGAATCCATCTGCTTTGCATGGTGAATTCCTTCCTTCATGCCTGTAGATTCTGTTAACTCTGTTAAATTACAATCACTTAGGCTGGGAAATAATGAATAACATAATTCCTATTTAATATGTTTTAGTGCGGTGGTGTCACAGTTCAATATTCATTTTCAAGACAGCAAAAACTGCAACCACAATTGATTAAGGTTAGTTAGCATAAATGTCTTACATAATATTTACAATAAAATCAAAGCTACTAGAAATTTCTCTTTGCATGGACCCATCGTATGGACAAATATCACTGTATTATCATTATATTGAAGAAAACATTTGTTTTAAAATCAACTTAAATTAGCTCTTAGCCTATTTTTCTATGATTTTTGCGATGAATTATGTACATTGACTCACATTCACTATATTGAACATAATACCCTCGGAAAGAGTAAGTCACACTGAATCATGGGTGTATCATGTCTGTGTGTTCAGATTTGACTGAGTTATGACTCAGAGGATAAGTGCTATTTTTGACACAAATCACAGCTATCCAGCGCTAAGGGTTTTTATCATAATTACCTCTATGAGCTGTGTCACACCCTCTGCGACTGCTGCTGCTGAAGGCTTTGTATGGGTAAAATCTGCAGGTGAAACTGCAGTAATTGACTCTCCGAGGTTTTCACGACACCAGCATTCACGTGTCCCTTTTACCTGATGCAGTATCTTTGCCCCAGGTCTCAAGACTCCACATTTGTAAACCCCTAGAATAGTCCATTAGGTTGAGATAAGGAGACATCTAACTGCTGTTCACTGGTCACTTCTGCATATTGAAAAAAATGCAACATGCCAACCAGTTTTTACTGATATAATTTAGATTATATTAACTGCAATGCCTGCAGCTGAATGCTTCCTACTTGCACTGACTGTGTTTGCAATACTGCAGTGCTCACACAATTTTTTTGACCAGGTTACTGTTCTGTCCAGCAAGCTTTTGGCTTCCCTCTCACACTGACTGAGCACATCTTTTACTTTGGCCTCTTTGCTCGTATTATGACAGCCACAGAGTCACTCTTCAGACTCTGAACTTTCTCTGAGCCCAGCTATTTCAGTCTACAGAAGACACTATGGGCACCCGTCTCCTTATCCGTGATCCTCGGATTACTGGTTTATTTCATTTCCGTCTGACCAAGCATTTATGGTATAAATGTACAGATAACCCTGCAACTCTTTTCTACTCTAGTCCCACTTCAGGGGAAGGTTTCTGACAATCACACAATAATAATATTATATTTCCTGTGAGGAACATTTGCATGATGACATTTTGTGGGTAGATGTCTTTTTAAGACAAGGGTTTTGTCAAAAGAGCAGACAATGCATGCTGAGGTACATAGGATATAGACAAGGTGTTGAGAAAAAAGGAAAAGAAAGCATTAGCCAGAGGGGGAATGTCATTATTTTAAAATTGTGATCAAAATACTATTTAATTCTCTATTATTTTCAGTCACTTTTCAAGGAAAAAATGTAAAACTTTTTCCTTGTTGTGAGGATTTGCTGATCTGTTTTGATAGTAATATTTGCAGTATTCCATACAGTGTTATCTATAATGCTTCCCAATTCCATAGAGATACAAGCAACAGTCTGGTACTGCCATGGCATAAAGGATTGAAGTGACAGGTTTTCTGCAGACAGCCACTGCTGACATGCTTTTCAACAATTTTCACTTTATCAAACAGTAGAGCATTGGGTTGGGAATGGATTGAATGGGAAGGGATTGCTGAGGAGGAAGACAAGAGGAACAAGGAGGAGACGCACAGAAATAAACACAGAGATGAAAAGTAAGCCATTGTTTGTTGCCTAATAATCTGATGTGCGTTCAGAAACGTTAAGCTTTTGTTCTATTTGTGGTTTAGCCAAATTTCACACTGCAGTAACCAGCATTTCATTCTTAACTGACTTAACTGTCTCATCTAATAAAGTTGGTAATGCTGAGAAGACGGCTGAATTAATCACAGATGTTGGAGCTTGCTTATACTGACATGAGCGCTCATTAATGAAGACTCAATAATTAATCAATTTGAGTACCATAAGTGAAAAAGTACCATGCAGTGTGTGGATATCTTGATATTACCCTGTTTGTATGAGCAGAAAAATAAGAGAGAAACAAAAAAATGAAAAAGAAAGAAAGAAAGAAAGCAAGAAAGAAAGAAAAAGACTGCATCTTATGAAATTTACTGAGCATTGTCTCCGCACAGAACGCACTCCAAACCAAACTATAATCCTGATATTAGGGCAGCATGAATATCCAATATTCACCCTAGAAATATTGTTCTATCTCTCACTGATGTTTGTATGTAAGTATCATCTGAAACCAAAGACTGTTTAACATCATTTATAGAAATAAGGTCCTGGCCTAAAGGTTTTTGTGTCATACAAATGCTCCCCCGCTCTAAGATTTAGCCGATTTCCACATAAAGTTTAAAGTCTTACTCTGTTTTCAGAAAAAAAACCTTTTATAACAAATCATCTAAGTAACCAGACAGGCTGTGGCATTTACACCCAACCCTGATGTTAAGTGAACAGATAGAAATAGCATGTGCAGAGGAGGTGAAGTGTGGTAATTTTTCAGTACTCTGCACTTCTACAAACATGATGGGATCGAGCGATTGAAAGGAGTGGAAAAAAAAGAAAAGAATAGCATTTAGACAAAGAGCGATGTTGAGTGAAGAGATAGCGTGTGCAGGATAGGTGGTGGAAAAAAAAGGGGGGTTGGTGATTGTGTTGAGCCATCCATGGTGAGAGAGTGAGTGTTTTTCCTGCTCTGAGAGGGGAAGAACAGTCGCCGGGCAGATAGATGGGAGGAAAAAAACGCTGCTGTGGCACTGATAAAGTGACTGAGGACCACTACTGCCACACTTGGACAATTCCAGACACAATCTTCTCCGCTCTTTTCTTTTCTTTCTTTTGCTGCCAACCCCTGTTCTTGCAGGCATAATAATGGCTTGTCCCCTCTCTCTCCTTCTGTCTCTGTCTCTCTCTCTCGCTCTCTCTCAATTTTCACACACACACACACACACACACTCTATACGTTCTGTCAAAGATGTGGCAAAAAGTAGGAGGAGAGCCTCTTTGGAATACAGTGAAGCCCTGACAACCTTTCATTAAACAGGCCAAATTAGAGGTTTGTAAACCTGCTCCCACAACAGCCACCCGAGCTCATCCACCTCCACCTTATCCTTCTTGGCCCCAGCCTGCTGATTGTGTATCTTAGCTCTGTCAGAGGAGGGTTATCTCTGAGGCTTGTGAGCCAGAAACAGTTTCTGATCTGCACTCGCACATTATCACTGGGACGTAAAAATGCCTTTAGTCTGTACACCACAGGCTCAGCTAAAGGGAGGGGGTGGGAAAAAAAAGACATTAGCACAAAGGTTCACAGTTGACGGCATGCAGATTTGCTGACGCCTGTAATAAAATAAGGCCAGCCGGGTGTGCAGGAGTTGACATTGCATATAGGTGTACAACCGGGCATCTGCATAAAGAGCCTCTGCTTCTGCCAGCAGCCATCATGGCCTCGACAGATTAGAAATTGTGTGTGTAAGGATTCACCGCGAATAATGAGAAATGAGTTTTAAATTGTAGCTCAGGCACAGTGAAAAAATGAGGCCCTGTCAATATGTGGTGCGTGTGATGCAGAGAGAGGAGGGGAAGGAGTGAGAGAGCGCGTTAGAGGATTTAGGGGTGAGGGAGACAGGGAGAGACCGCGACAGAGGGAGAGAGAGGATGAGGGATCAGGGGATGACTTTGTTTTGGTTTACTGCTTATTACCATCATAATCCTTTGTCCTGTTTTCCACTCTGCAGTCCAGGCACACCTCTCGCCTCGTCTCCGCGTTAGACACTGTGATTGCCTTGTATTTAAGAAGCCTTCTGTGAGCCTCTGTTCCGACAAATGCTTTTCCAATACCAATCACAGCTGAGTGCACCTCATTTGAATCTGTGAAAGGGGTTTTGATTCCATCAGCAGAATGCTCCTCCAAGCGCGGCACAGACCATTCAATACTGTGGCAACGTGTGAAAGCCTCAGAATATTCTCACCTAGTATATGCGTGCACTGTAAAGGGTTTGGGCGAGGGCTGCCTAGCCTCTTCAAACTGTGTTGTTCATTAATCCCCCTTTTATTCTCTACACAGGGCCTCATTAGCTTCTCTCCTTTATGGCATTTGGAATTTGTAAGCTGTGCTCCATGTGACTTTCAAATGTGTGATGAAACAGAAGCGTTTTACTGGTCGTAAACTTTGATGAGGAGTAAAAAAGGGCTAATTGTACACTCAGTTTTAGTGTTTGATAGTGTTTATGCCACCTGGTCAACATCGAATGTCTATGTATACTTGAAGTGTGTCTGTATTTTACTGAGTCTGACTGTGTGTGGTACAGACCAGCTGCTGATATCTCCACTGCAGCAGCTTGTTGACCTTCAAACTTATCGGTGCATATCTGTCAGAGCAATTGCCTGCCTTTTGGTCTGTGAGGAGTTTGGATAATGCATCCAAATTAAAATCTTTTGTAAATCCCATTGCTTGATTGCTTGAGAGCCACTGAGAGTTGTTCAACATTAATGGTGAAGGACTTCCTGATTCCCAAAGTCATTTTCTCTTCATTATTCAGGCGTGTATTAGCACCTCTTGTTTTCCGCATGGAGATAACACCATCGTACTAAACTGACTCATACAACACAGTTAGCTGGGGACACAAACAGGTCGTGTGCATCCTCTTATCTGCGTCACCGTATCCCTAGTGTCGGGTTCAAATCGAGGTTGGGGGCCCTTTGAGCATGTAGATCAAATTTAATGCTACTCCCTCACTATTATAACATCTTTTTAATATCATAACCCAAGATGTTGTTTATCTATGAATTGTCCTACTGCTCCTTAGGATGACTTGGGGTCAGGCTCGACAATATGGTCTTCAAATAACAGTGCTATATTTTTGGACTATATCAAGATAAATGATATATGTCTTGTTATTTAGAAATGTCCCAAAAGAGCACCTTATAGATGCTAGGATTGGGCAAATCTAATATCACAATATTTTTTACCAAATACATTGATATCTGTATGGTGACAACAGTGTAGGGATTGAAACTGGTAGGATTATTGGTACTTTTAGAAAATATTAATACAATAAGAATTTTGATAAATAATCATCAGTGCATTACTATAACGCAGCCTTTAAAACCAGGAAAAGACAACACTTACTCCATAGTATGACACAACAATATTACAAATCTAAGACAATATAGCCTCATATCACAATAACAATATAATACTGCTCAGCCACAGGATGACTAGAGGGTGGGGTAGTGCCAGTCTGAAACACAGCAATGGTAACAAAACTTTATGTTTGTTAAACAGATGTCAAACAAAATAAAAATAACAATCCAACAGAAAGTATTATCATACACTGAGCCATCATTTACATACTTCACTTTTAGCCACCTGATGAGCAGGATAGAAGCGACATGTCAACTTATATCTCCAATAGCCACACCTGCTACCTGCCATCATAAAGGGAAAAATGCATACAACAAGGTTGTTTACCAGGGTCACCTCCCCTGTGGATGGCAAACACAACAGTCAGCATCTGCTATAATACATTCACATGAATAAAATTGCAAAAATGATAAAAGCCATTTTGCAATAGACCGCACAAAGAAATTCTGAATGAAATTCAGGCAGGAGTGTTTACACCTGCAGTAGAGAACAGAAACTGTGTGAAGTAATACTTTCCAAAGGGTTTTGAAACATGAACTACCCCAGAATGGTTTCCAGAAAGAAACCTAATAAAAAATCTCAATATTTTTAGAAAATTGTCCATGACAACCGCCATACTCTTTGAAGCTCTTCTGTTTTTGACGAGGCTGACAAATCCCATATAAGAATTGGACAAGCCTTTTCACGCAGTTGTCTGTACTCTAACACAACAGTCCTGCAATACATCCTACATTCAAGAAGGTTATAATTTCCAGGTTTTATTAAACCTGTTTCAGAGGTGTTGATTCATGGTCATTTCAGAAGCTTTAGATTTGTTGAGATGCCTCTGATTTTAGTCTAGTCTTATTGATATTAATGGATTTAGTTATTTATAGGTAAATGTATCTCGTGTGTACAAGCTCTGCGCCAGTTTTCAGCAACATGACCTCTGGCCAGAATTCTTCAGACTAAAAGCATCTTAAATACAATCATGCAGGCTGTATTTTGTCCATGTGCCAACAGACAACATATTTGCAAAATGGCAATTCAGTTTCAAAAGACCAATAACTTATACCTATATGTTTCGGTCCACATTTAAATTCCCTCGGCCCACTGGACAGTATATTACGTTGTCCTCTTTGTATTTAACCTCTACAAATTCGTAGCAGCTGTAGTGAGTTTGCCCACTTGTGAGGTCAATACCCTCTATATCAGGGTATTGACAAATATGACAAAACTGTGGAAAAACAAGTGCAAAAAGAAAAATGTCCCAAGGCAACAAACATTGTTTGAAGTAATAAAGAAATGTGAAAAACTATATCTAGACAGCAAAACTAATGGGAAACGAAACATCCTAAGCTTCACTACACCCGTTTGTAGTAGTAAGTAAGACCAAATTCATGAATTCCAGTCACAAGTGTCGCATGTTTCCACATCTGATGAAGTGGTTTAGCAGCAGAGGTGTGAATCTTCACTGGCTTCAAGATTCGATTACAATTCAGCTGTCAACAATTCACATGTAAAAGCGAGTGTAGCAGTGTATGCTCAATGATTTATATTACTGCACATGGCTAGTTTTTCATCATTAAAATTCCCCTCTTATTCAGAGAGTCCTTCCAATAATCAGACTACAGCAGTCTACAAAACAAAAGCTGAATATTTTCAATACATAAACATATCTATCTGCAGTGCCTTTCAACATTTGTCATATGGCAGCTTTAAGATAAGTCATCTATTGACTCTGCTGCAAACACCTCAGATTTGGACGTCATGGTTGACAACACCTCCTCAGTTCTTGGCTGATTAACACAATATTTTTTTATGGCCGCAGACATCAGCTTCAGGTGAAAATGGCTAATGTGATTAGAGATGGTTGTGAGGCAGAAGTCACGCTCAGCATGGGTCTCGTCCAGTTCGTGCTTCTCAGTAAATTCATGAAATCTGACATGTACCTTGAGATGTCTGTTCAAGAAAATACTCAACAAGTCTTTTTTTTTGTTCATCACTCACAATTGATCTCTGCCTCCCTCCAACATTTCTCCAACATAAGTAACGTTGGCCTAATGTCTGCACACAATTCAAAGCAACGCAGCTGAGGCCGGTCAATCAACAATCAACAAAAGACCCTCAATCATCCTTTGTCTCTGCATCAATGTAGATTTAAGTATTTGACATTTTATGGATCATGGTTCGAGAAAACTAAGTAAAAACCAAGGCTTATTGACACCTTACTAGATATGAAAGAGGAAATATGAGTATTAGATTGAATTAACAATGTTTCCCGTCATAGAAAGCAGTGGGTAAGAGTGTAGGTTAATCTGGGTATTCAGAGAAATGCTGAGCATTACAAAAAACACTTTGTTTAACTTTAAGCAAATATTAGAGGTCAATTTATTTGTGATTAACAGCTGTCTATACTAAACACACGCGCACATTTGTTATGAAGATCTTAAATTCTATTTCATCTTTCTAGTTACGATGACTTACCAGACAAGGTGTCTGCCTGTTATATTTCCTTGTCAGCACCGCTATGCTAAAACTACCCAGTACATTATCCAAAACATGAACATGTTCAACTTGGGAGTCAAAACAATGAAAATCCAGTGAAACAAAATGAAATGCCGGTGCGTTACAAATACAATATTCGTCGACTGCATTAATATTTCTGTAATATCAAACACAATTTCATGGTTGACATGGTGGAAGAGGATTAAGACCCAATTTATATACCTTTAAAGGGAACACAGACTGCTAATGCTGTAGCTACTAATCCTCCCTGCACTCCGGGCATGGATGTGTTCAGTCTGCTAGCTTGACTCCGAGTGTGCAGGCTGGCCTGGATAGCTGATGACTTAAGTAGTGACTGAGGGAGAGCAGAGGCTACAGGGAAATCAAGAGTTGTTGTACCCAGCAGCCAAGAGAGGGACTTGACAGTGTCAAAGGATTATGTACTGTGGGGCTAACAATACTAATGGCACTTCTTTTGCATTATGATAATTGCCAAGACAAAATTGCCACCTAATTTCTCCCTGTTTCTAATTATTGGGCTCTTCAATGCAGGCAGGCAGTGGGAGCAGAGCATTGGCAGGCAATTAAACTCCTGCAATTATGGCTCTATTGTAAAGCTCAGCTTTACCAAGGATTTGGAGGGCAGAGAGTGATTGCTCTCCGATGCAATTAAATACAGGATAAATCTGGTGTGGACCTGTGAACAGATCTTTTAAAGTTCGCTGCAGTGTTTCTAACAACCAGTCACCAGCCAGGAAACCTGACCAAAGTCTGTTAAGGAGGCAACTTGCCAAATGAGCCACACCTACTGAGCTAAGCCACACGTCTCGCACAGCACCCACACTGGACACACATGCTTGCAACTGAGCCACTTTCACTCTGGATTGTGTAAAAAAACAAAATAACAACAACCATTTGCATGGAGAGCATTTCCATGGAGGCATGCTGGGTAGGATTAGTGCTCCTCTTCCTCTAGCGTGTCGGAGTCAGCAGTGACCCGATGCAAATGTGTGCGCTTGGAAGTTTAGAGCTATGAACTGTGGGATACAGAGGAGCGAGGCCATCTGGAACCTCAGTGACAGGAAGGTGTTTATGAGAGACTAGGGGAACACAGAGCCACAGCCTACTTTGTCTCATTTTGTTGTACAGAAGCCACTGATCCAGTGCACTGGTGCTAAAAAGGCTGGTTTGGGAGCCACAGGAGGGAGATATAAATTGATCAATAAATTGGTTTGAGGAGAAGTAATTTCCACAGCTGCAAATATAGTATGATGTCAAAGCTTAAATGGAAGACTAGAAAAGTGGTGTTTATGAGAAGGTTAATAGTCAGAAACACAGTAGCTTTTGCCAGATTAGGATACAATAAAATATAATGGAATAGAACACAAAGTACATGTTCAAAACCAAAACTGACCTGATCTTGGTTTTGTTCTTTCTGTAGTCTCTGGCATGAATGTATTACTGTAAAGAATATCAATCTCTCTAGCTGAATGTGACATATCTTTAATGAATCATCAGTAATGGAAGACTGAGGGTTTGTAAAAAAAATAAATTAAAAAAAAAAACATTTTTACTGATTTTTAGTGGATGAACTGGCTGGGCAGTATCTGTACCTGGCTCAAGCCGGACCCTCCTGCATGCAGGCTCGTCATTTCCCCAATTTGAAATCTTGGCAACAAGCAGCCACAAAACACAAAAAGCAGCCACAAAACACAAAAATCCTGGAGTGCTGCCTGGTGAATCACACACTGTAACACATGTCACACCTATTATAGAGTAATGGTATGCAATTGCTGACTTTGTAATTTATGCAGTATATTGACAGGAAACCAATAATGCTTAACATGTCTTAGGACAGCCCTTGATTTAAAGTGCAGTCAATACTAACATTGTGTATTTAAGACGAAGTTAGAGACAGAGTTAGTTAATGAACAGTGTCAGATATTTCCCTTCAGGAGTTGGTGCTAATATCACTCCAATTTTCATAGATGTAAATAAGCAACTCTTTAATTAAGCTGCCCCCAAGTGACCAAAGAAATCTACTTAGATTTCAGTCTTATCAAATGTGGAGACACATGTGGTTTGTATGATGAGGTCAAAACAATACAGTGTGTTTAATAATGCAGGGTTTCATGTGAAAGTATGTGTATTGACCACAGCAAACTCAACCTGAACACATGTGTGTCATAAACGCAAAAAAAAAAAAGAGGAGCAAACGATGGATCTGCGCACAGACACTGCAGTAAGAAGATTCGTAGCATCACATTGTTTTAATAAAGATGAAAACAATATGGCAGAATACTCGTGCTGAGCCCGCCATGAGCACCTGCCATTAAATCTCATCCTGGGCCGTCAGTGGGAAGGGTTTTCCATGTACAGGACAGAATGGTATAAAGCACTGCTGACTTGATGACATGTTGGAGTGGCTGCATCCTTTTTTGTCATTTGTTCTTATTCATAACTTCAAATCCGACCCACAAAATCAATGTATTCTTGAGGAGACTTGTTCACTTTGAGTGAACAATAGCGCCAACAATGCCTTGGTCAGACTACATGACTTTCAAAGTCATCAGACTGTTACTCTGTTCACACTACATAACTCTGCCTTGTACTACAGTCATAGTGGTTTGCACGCTGAATCAGCAACACAGGGTCACCCATTCCAAGATCACACATGTGAGACGTAACACAGGAATTACACAGTCCAAACAGTCCAAGTTGTTTGTGTGCTGATTTGCAGTGAAAAAAAACAAGGAAGAGAAAAGATAAAGAGAGAGACGATGGATTATAATCATTTTTGCACTAAAAATGTATACCTGCCTACTTGTATTGTATTTGAGCAAGAAGGGCACTGTTACAAATAATGAAAAGATTGTGTGTATGTATTCTCATAGAGACTGGAAGCTGTATTGTGCCTGCTCCATACACATAGATGCACAATATATGACTTCGGAGAGATACTGCGGACGACAGCAGAGCAGAGAGGGTAAAAAGGAAAGGAGTGTCTGCTCTCATTGGCTGTAGCTCGCTCCTTGCTCCCCAACCCGTCTGCGACTCAACCAGATGTTTAGGCTGCTAGATATCTAGCAGGTGGCTGCGACATGTCTGCAAGCTGTCCCCGAGCTCCTGGATCATGTCTTTGAACAGTTCAGACATACCGACTGTTGTTCACGGGAGCGCACCGATCTGCCTATGATCCGAGGATTTTGTCGACAATCTCAAAAAACCATCGGCAAGTGGAAGATCAGGCTAAAATCAGGCTAAAAGTAAGATCATACTGCCTTGGAGCTTCAAACACATGACACTGCCATAAATATCTCTGTCTATTCTTTATCTTGGAAAATAATGCTTTATATTCAGACCAAGTACCCGTTGGTTTGTTGATTTTCCTATACAGTAAGCAGCCTTACATTCCCAAATTGAAAGCTGCAGAGTTAGTGAATACTCGCTCCGAGGCATTCATTTAGTTTTTGCATTTGTTTCAACATGGCAAATTATTTCTTGATATAATTGATCGCATTTTTTTTCCATAAAGTCCATTAACTTTTCGCCCGAGGACAGACAAAACAGAAGCACCAAACGCAAATGTGATTATCAGCCGCTGCTGCCAATTTAAATTAGAGACAGTGCCGTTAATCAAAGTGTGTGCGATAATACACCAAAAAACATAGATCAACAGGGTTCAGCCCCACCCAACTGAATCCAATGTAAAACCAAAAAAAGACACTCTTTTATATCAAAGTGGCTCTTCAAAAACACTGAAACATTTGTTAGGCGGTGCGCTAGCTTTGTAGAGCTGTTTAGTTGATGAAGCTAAAAACATCACATTCATTGACAGGCCTCATAAATCAAGAGTTGCCATACCATATGCTTTCTCTTTTTCACATTCTATTGCTCAGGCTTTTTCTGAGTGCATAAACTTTTTTTTTTATTTTTTATCACTCCTGGTAGTATTTCATATACTGTATTCAAAGCACTTCTGTCCCCTTCCACCTTTGGCTCCATCTTTTTCATGCCATTCCCGCTTCTCTCTCATGTTCCCCTTTCACAAGCATCTTCAATGAAAGTTTCCTGGCTCCGTGTGCGAGACACATCTGCATTGCAGTGCCGAGGGGAAAGCAGTGGCTGGAGGAGAGGAGATGTGTAGGACTGACTCGAGATGGAGGTGCAAAAAGACAGAATGAGAATAAAGAAGTCTGACCTGTCATTTACCAAAATAATGGATGCATGAGTGACAGGAAAACATCACTTCACGCATCATTTGGTATATTACGACAGCGTTGTTCTATATTCATTTTTTGCCTTTGAAGAGAAAACATGCCCATTTAAACGTCCAAAGATCTAATACAAACACAACCATTTGCACCTCAAAGTGCTGTCACAGGGAAATCACAGAGAGGGTCATCCACCCCCACCTCCCTCCGAGCCTCTGAGCCTCCCTGTTATTAATGGCGTCATCATTTTTCCTCTGCTCACTCTATTTCCCTTCTGATAGTGGGGCCTGCTTCATCGTGTTCTGCCATGTTTCTGTAATTGCTCCAACAGCCTGCCTTATGCTGAGCATATAGTTTTTTTTGTGTGTGTGCCCGTCCAGTGGGCGTGCACGCGTCTATAAGTGAGTGCATATGCATGTGTGTGTGTGTGTTGATCTGTCCCCCCACCAGGGCCGGCTGTGAGTTTGTGGGGCAGAACCAAGCCGCGGGCGAGCTCCACACGGAGCGAAATGACAGCCTCCAGGCCACCATTGGTTGATGACCGTGAAAACACTTGCGGTTAACGTAAAGTGAGCGACCGGCTGTCACAGTGAGGCACCGCCGCTTATGTGCAGCCCTGACAACAGCACAACAAGCCCCTCTACAAGCAGACTCTGCAGTGCTGCAACCAACAACAAAGCCCCCAAATTTAAAACAGCACCCACTTCAGACATCTGAAGTATATGGCAAACAGGGAGAGGAGCAAGACACAAGCACTACTATTTGTCACAGTGTTTGGAATAAATGGCTTTTCTTTACTTAAATTCTGGTGGGAAGGGGTGAAAGCCGAATGAACCAAGACAGGGAGGTAAGCGTGCAGGAGAGAATGCCTGGACCGTCACAGATGCCAGCCAAGGTCGGATAAAGTGAGGAGTAAGTGCTTAGAAAGCTACGGGAGCAGAGGCCAGATCTGTGGAGGAGGTGTGAAGGAGTGAGTGACCAAGCGTGAGCGCCACCGCCTCTACCCATCATTAAATGAAACCACTTAAAGGAAAAAAGCTCTACACTCAAAAAGGTCAATACACGGCAGTTCTGCAAAACCCTGATGGTATCATTTGGCCATCTGGAGGATAGTTTTGCCTTTGAGGGAAACGAAAAAAAAAAAAGTTGTGAATATGTGTCTGAAGACAGTTTGCTCAGAACCCTGCATTTTACTCAGACACCGAATTGCTTAATCTATCATATCCCCACAAGCAAACAGGTTCCTAAAGTTAAACTGAGAAGCAATAAATTATATGCCAACATCATCTAGTAAGAAGGGATGATTACAGAGTTGTTTTTATCATCAATTTTAACCTCTCTGTGGTTAAATCAGACTTCTTTTACCCCCTGCCCTTTTGCATTTCTGTCTTGCCTCATCTTGCTCCAACTCTGAACGCACACACACACATGCGTGCATGTGCACACACACAAACACAGTTTATTATGCAGTAACATTACCAGATCCCCTTAGGCAGCTGTGCATCTCTGTATGACTGATGAGGGTAATTTCTCCCAAACAACAGAATGATCACTTTGGTGGTGAGCGCCACACAGACTCTCCCTCCTCCCCTGTCTTCCCTCTCCTGTTTTTCTTTTTAGCTTACAAAAAAGGCAAGGGAAAAAAAAAGATATTTGGTACTACGTCTCCCGCAGTGTCTGGAATGTTCCAGTGGAGATAAACAGCTCTCATATGCGAAAGGAAAAAAAAGGTAATCACTCCATGGATCCAGTCAATCTACTGATTCTTTGATGATGATTCCCATTCAAACTCTGCTAATAAAAGACATTGGAATCAAGCTTTCACTTTGCCAGTTGGAGCTGGAGGTGTGGGGGCTTCCCTTATTTTTTCCTTGATTACCACAGGGATCCAATATAATACACATGCCACTGTGAATTAGCCTCACAGTAAGGAATGGCCTGAGCCACAGTGAGTTTATAGTGTCTGTGTACTACTGTGCACCATGGGATACACTGAGAAGAGAGTAGTTAGGACTTGTCTGCCTCTCTCTTGGCCTCACAGGTTCAGCCTCAGTGGGCTGTCTTTACCTATTCTCCCATCTGTCAGTCACACACAAAAACAAATCCACCTGTCGACCAGGAGACCGGGCTGAGCAGGACGATGCTACAGCTGTCTGGGCCTGACTCTGTGCAGAAGGGTGCTAGCCAGCGCCCTCCACTGGTGATGGAAAGCCTATTAAGATGCTTATTACCCCACCTGTCAGCCCCATCTCCTCACCTGCACAGCTACAGCAGGCTAATGAAGACAGTCACTATTAATACAGCACTTTGAGCATGGATGTCATGCCTCTATGCTTTTTGTGGTCCTCGTGTCCTTGATCACAAGGGCTCTCCAGCCTTGTAACAATATAACAATCCAAGCGTTAAGAGACAGGCATTCTTACCGCGCCACTTGATTGCCTCAACAATGAAGCTATTAATGCTGCATTATGTAAATTGTAATGGTCACAAACATCTAATAGGATAAAGGCTAAGTACAGTGCAATTTAATGCAGCTGACTTTCAGTGGCTCTTTGAAGGATGTTTTCAATTATATCAGAGCTAATTTAATTCATTGTTTCGTAGCTGAAAATGCACTTTTAAAGGTTGACTGACTCTCTATTTCAGAACTCAGGTTTAATCAGTCATGTACATTGAACACTGGAACGTCCTCTAAAGAGATTGACAAAGTTGCCGGGGATCTGTGTTCTAGGTTTTAAAGGGACACAGTAGCCCTACCCTTCTCTTTTTTCCCCCTCAGATGGCAGGCTTCAGTTGTGGAGGGGAGGGTGTTCATCTAAAAGATGAAAAGACCTGCGCCTTTAAGAGGGCTGTCTCCCCTTTCCCTCATGCTCCCCCTCAACCACACAGACACTCCTCCTGTGAGCATTTGTGAGGCAGCTCCTGTCCCTTATGTCTCTTTGTGGGGAACAGAATAGACTTCCCAGAGCATCACTGGAGACAAGACAGAGCTCAGGGGAGGACACTCCAGGTGCAGAACTCCATGCAACCCTGGCCTCAACTGCTGTGGATGTTCAGATGAGCAAGAGGAGAAGAGACGCAGACCCACTCAAGCTGGAGTAAAACATCAAGAGGTCCAAAACAGGAGGTGGAACAGCTGGACACCCCAAGAGGTCAATTTTGAGTTGAAGGCGACATGATCATCAGATCAGAATCAGCAACGCTGGACTGGATCGCTAAGAAAAAGGTGGAGTCTTGATATGAGCTTTTAGTTTCTCTTTAGAAAAGTTTTGCTAAAGAAGAATCAACAAAGTACTCCATATCTTTTGAAGTATTTAAGAATGAAAGCACCGTATGAAATGCATACAAATGAAGGAAAGAGGATGATTTAGCTTTTTTTCTTTTTTTTTTTTTAATCCATCTCCAGAGCAAATAGTCCAAATAGTAATTTATGTTATGAAATGGAGATGCCCTTTAAAGAACATCTTGAATGGTCCCGACAGTGTTCTTAATTCACCAGCCAGGCGTTTATCTTATTTCTCCAGCTCTTCCGGAGAGGGAGCATTAAAGACTTCATTGATAGCGCTCTTAGGGAGCGGGTAATATTTCTTATATGAAGTCTTGAAACTTTACAGCTGTTGACTGAAGGGAGAGAAAAGTACCACATTCGTAAGAAAATGATGTTGAGCTGTTTTCCATGTATATATCTGGAGTAACATTGCGGTGGAGAACTGAGGACAGAAAAAATGTTCGCAGGGTGCGGAGTGGTCAGTGGCCAGAACCAGTACCTTATCAGAGACACTGTCGGCACCCTCCCAGGACTAGAGGTGAACAGACCGATACGAATGGAGAATGGTGTAACACAAGGGACCGTCTCTGTCTACCAGGATCAACCCTACAGCAATGCTGGCCAGCCAGCGGTGGTGAATAATGTTTCCAGCCCCCTAACTGTCCCTCCCCCTGCACTCAAACTCGGACAGGAAGGGTTCAAGAAAGTCTGCCGAACTGAGGAGGACAGCCCTTGTCCATTTCCAGGACTGGCCTCGGGTGTACTGGAAATGCGCGTGAAGGAGGGAAGTAAGATTCGCAACTTAATGGGATTTGCCATGGCACGGATGCAAGGAGAGACGGGTGTAAGTGGGGGAGGGCTCCGGCAAGTGGTCTTCACTGGGTCAGGACGCGCCGTCACAAAGACCATCACCTGTGCTGAGATCATGAAACGGAAAGTGGGCTCTCTGCACCAGCTGACCAAACTGCAGTACAAAGTGGTGAAAGAGGTGTGGGAGAGTAGTGAAGGTGGGACATCTGAGATGACCGTGCACAGAACTGTGCCCTCCATCAGCATCCTTCTCTCCAAAGACCCACTGGATCCCCAGGAACCAGGCTATCAGCCTCCAGAGACTCTCAGTGCATTGTGGGAGGAGAGAGAGGGTGTTGAATCCTCCACGCAGACAGCATGCAAGAGACCTCTCGGACCTTTGCCATACAGCAATTTCCCTCACTGTAAGAGAGTGTGTTTGGGGGAAGGAGTCTCAGTCCACCCTCCGCATTGACTGGCTGAACCGGTGTCAAACAGTGGAGAGGATTGAATCAGAGGAGTTCATTTGGCACTGCCCTCCACTCAAGCACAATGCTGAGACAATCAGAACACTCACTCAGACAGAACAGTGCTTTCTCAAAAGAACTGAGTACCAATTCCAGCCTCCAGAGGTCAGTTTGACTGGGACCTAAAAAGCTTGCCTCTGTACATACAGCATTTAAGGGGTGTGTTTCTCGGCATGTGCAACATGGTGTCTCACATCCACATCTGTGATGATGTGCGCTCCCATGCTATAAAATCTTCGACAGATTCACATCCCATTTCACACCGACAAAGAAAAAGCCATGAATAGCACAGGTTTCAGATTGCAGTAAACTATCTACAGCCTGTGGATAAAATCATGTATTAGCACCATGTTACAATCATCTCTATTCTTCCATGTTCTTAAGTGTAGCCTTTAAAAAAACACAAGTAGACCCAAGGACATAAAATAAAAACAGCTAAAGCCATTGAAGGTATGACAAATGCAAAACATACCAATTTTGTCTGATAATTAACTCTCATGAAAACAAAATTAAATAAATTGTTTTTTCTTTCCCAATGGAAATTTTGTTCTGTATTTCATCTTTCTTACTCACACATCGTTGAATTTGCAAAGCTCTGATTGAACAGAAAATCACAGTGTGCTGATCTTTTGATAAGAATAACTGCAGTGAAATTTGTCTGTAGAAAAAGCTGATTTAATGACAAAGCTGTTGATAAGGCACAGCTCCTAAACCAACCCAGCCTGACAGATATGCCTAGGGCAGAAATACAGGCACAGATTATCATTAAGATAACAACGAAACATCACACAACACAGTGGAGAAAAGGATTAAAACTAGGCTTGACAGAGCCTCGCACTACACTGTTCCTGCAAAATATGAAACACGCTATACTTCTTCCCTTTCAGGCAATAGGCCTACCCACCCACCATATCTATTGTATAGTATAATCTACCTTTTCTGCTTTGATCTACCATTTCTCACGCAAAATAATATGCTGAACAATATGGTTTAAAAAAGAGAAAAGTTTTCACCGTAGCACTATATACACGTAGTTAACTGATGGCTGCAGACTTCCTCAGGTTGACATTTTTTATGCATTGCCTCTCCGCATTTTCACACCATTTAGATACTACTTTAGCTGCAAAAAAAAAAAAGGTACATCTGAGTAATTGCTGGAGCTTAACTGGGTGCTGCAGACATCTATGGCAATTGGATCAAATTTGAACTCGGAGCAGAATGCACAGTGGTAGAAGAAAAAAAAAACAGCTGGGAGGGTATGTACTGGATTTAATGGATTAAGGATCTCAACATATATTTCTTTAAAAGTTATCCTAAACAAGACAAACAAAATAAATCTTCCTGAGGATAATTTTATGCGAAATACTTAAGAACTTTTTTCCACTTAATCAACCCTGTCTTCTGGGGATAATAACTTAGACAAGTGGAACCTTGTCTGGAGGTTTTTACTGTTGATCTTAATGAAAATCTGCAAAAGCAGATGTCGGCCTCCTAAAGTAAATTAATCAAAGTGACTCCTAACTGAGGAAACAATTCTGTTGCAGCTTTAAACGGAGAAAAAAGGAGAGTTCAACCCTGTGGCATTAGCATTCAAATTTGTCTTTCGAAGGAATATGGATCGCAATATTTCATATAGTGGTCAGCCAGAACTTTAACAGTCTATGGCGAACATAGTGATTAACCTCCCTCTCGATCCCATTAAATGAATCAGAGCACAGCAGAGCATCCAAGGTTGAATAAGAAATGCTGCGACTGCAATACAGCACAGATGTAGCAAACTGTGTGTCCTCAAGACTGCTGGAAGGTTATCACTTCATGTCGTTGTTATCACAGAGTTAACAGCTTTCACCCAAGAGCCTATGGGACAGTCGGTCCGCGATGCAGGTCAAAAAGATAATGCGGGTATAAGTAAATTTCAAATCGACCTGCATCTGTTATCAAGCATTAAGAATTCTGGGCCAAGTGTAAAATGCAGTAGGGGTAATTAGGGATAACGGCATAGCGTACCTGAGTGAGAGAAGAGATAAAACATACTGACAAAAGCACTATCCCGGAGCTAAATCCAATGTGGCTGGTACGAAATAGCATGGTGGAGGAGTCAACAAAGTGCATTAGAAGAATGTGGACAAGGTTATTCACAAGCTGAGAGTCCATTTTGCCAATAATGATTGTTTTCAAAGATGCAGTCAAGGTGGATTTGGAGGAGGTGCAGGCATACGTCCAAAATGTACCATCTGTGTTTGTGTGTTTACCTTGAACTATATGTATGATAAGTATATTTAAACCAAGTGCTTTCTATGAGAGACTAGATAAAGGAAAACAGGTAAAATCTTGACTACAGACGACATTACCCATCGTTCGAATCTTGAAGGAAATATATCTGAAGATTATTTAGATTAGACGTGGGTGAAACTCTATAAGGAACTCGAGATGCCCTTTTTTCCTCCTCGTATAAATGTTAGACAAATTATTTTTATTATCATTATTGTTGGTGATAAAGTTTACAAAACAAACCAGCGCAGACGGAAAGAGAAGGAAACAAATAAATAACATTCAACAACAATGAGGAAGACAAAATGGTCAAGGATGGTCAGAAAATACAGACAATAACAGACAGTTAAACGTAAGTGTTCAGAGGGAGTGATTATAGTGATTAGATGGAGTATACAGTTTAAGTGTATGTGTTTAAGTATGTTTGGGTATTTGAATAAGTGGCAGTGTCATGTATTGATGTGTGCAGTCGGGAGTGGTGGGAAGAGAAAAGGAGAAAAGGTGTGGGAGAGAAAGAGAGAGAGACCAAGAGAGGGGGAGAGAGAGAGAATAAGAAAATAAATATTCACATGCATCTAGATAGATACATATACACACACATACATGCATAGATACATATACATACATGTATGCACATACACACATACATAGAGCCTGGGGTGTTTATAGTCATATTCACTCTCATTACTAGTATAATAATAATAATAATAATAATAATAATAATAATAATAATAATAATAGTAAAAATAACAATAATAATACAAAACTGTACAGAGATGAAGATTCTTATAGGCAAACTGATATAATATAATAACAGCTATAATGATGATGACAAAATAATTTATATCTGGCAGGGAGGAGTAGGGCTACACGGGGCCCTCGGAGAGTTAAGCCAGAGCCATCCCAATAAACCCCCACTGAAATTGTTTGTTAGAACTGTCTATAAGAAATGTCAATGTTGGACAATTTCAATTATAACTGTTCACTCAGCAGGTATTAAGATACATATAATGGTCGAATGGCTGCAACAAATTGCATTTTATTCAAATGATTACTTTAAAGGATAATAAAGAGGAACTATATTTTAACCTACTGAATGCTTAATATCTTAGTAATAGTTATATATAAATATATATGCAGCTGTTACTAAAATATAGTATTATATGGTAATGTAGTAACTATTACTAAGATATAGTATTATATAGTAACGTAGTTAATAAATCGTTAATAAAGGGCAACATTAAGTAAAGACTGACCGATCATAGATATGGCAGACACAACAATAACCCTTCTATTTACTAAAGCCATTAACTACATGCACTGAATGTGAATAAATTCATTTTGAAGTTAACATAATGAAAGCGTTGGCACTCTATTTTTCCTGCCTCTGCTGCTGCAGCAGATGAGAGTGAGGTCTCTGGGATGGTGTGGGAGTTCGCTATCTCCCAGCCTCCAGATGGCTCCGTCTTCTCTTATCTAGAAGAATGGGTGCTGCCTCAATTTTTCAACTCGCCTTATCTGGGAATCCTTTAAATTGAATATTTACTGGGCCTATGTTTTCTGCCTGTGTTAGCCCTCTGAAGTCGACATTCCTCTTGCTTGTCGAGACAGGCCAAAGGTTTTTCTCACTCATACACTCTCTTTGTCTGCCTTGTCAAGTAACGGGACAGTGATTGATTAGGTGATTGTCAGGATAGAATGGAAGGTTAAGCAGTTAAGCAGAGAGCAGTGGAGACATAGTAACGAATGGCCATGGAGGGAATATGTTCAACAATAGAAAAACGTACATTAGCCAAATATGACATCAGACAGACCTCCATTTTATGTCAGGAGTAAAATAGATTAAATTAATCACTTTCCGAACAGTCTATTGTTTTCTGCACAGTGTACACGAGAGGTTAAGAGAACACTTAAGCAGCCATTGAAAACATCTTATTGCAATATGACTGGCTGTGGTCTATCTGCATAAACAAGCTGTGCCACAGCTACTCCCTGGTAAGTGTCTGGAAATGTCTTTTCAAAACCATTTTGTGAAATGCCTCCATGTTGGATTAATCAGCGCAGCTGAGGATGTAATTGCTGTGCTGAAGTCAAAGCTGTAAGAGCAGATAATGAACACTGACTACAGGGCTGCCAGAAACCAGGGCGAAAGAAATGGGAAGTTCGGAGACCGAAATGTCTTCAGCACTCTTTCAAAAGCTCTCATAGAAAATGAGGGCACAGTGTGTTTACACTAAATAAAGACTGATAAAACATTACCTATGACTTAGTTCTTACTAATGTAGAGATGTTGTGACAGCTGCATAGTGCTATTAAAATTTCCATCAAATTGGGGCGCATTAATATTAATTTTAAGGATTTTCCCACTCACTTCAACTTATTCATGCATGTTTTTAAGTGCTGAGTAACTTGCAAGCATCTGTCACTTCTGTGTATTATATAGCTATTTGGTTATTTTTGTCATGATGGATGGGCTTACAGAGATGAAGAAAACCAACTGGAGTTTGTTCTGACTGTTGCTGCCCTCTGGTGGAGAAATAAGTTTAAAGGCAAATGCAGAGAATGCACCATCACTTTGACAAGCACCTCTGATTTTGTGCACTGGAAGGTAAGCTAAATGGTCATAGAATAGACAATTATCTATAATTATGTTTAGATAACATAACAGCATTCACAACAAGAAAATGATGTTGGTGTTATTATTTTGTCATTTAATGGCAATTCTAATACTAACCCATCAAAAAGTGTTAAGGCTACATTTTTCCCTTTTATCATCATCATTGCCTTTCCCTTGCAATAATGGGAGGAGTTCAGACTCAATTAGCTTAAAACAGTTGAGGCATAAAGAGATCTCCTATATTTTGAAATGCACTTATTGTAATCTCTTCCATCTCATCTCTTCCAAAAAACGTGTTGATGAAAAAAGGGAGTGGGTACACTTATGGACTGATATTTGTGAAATAAAGCAAGAATGGAAACACACACACACACACACACACACACACACACAGACACACACACACAGACGCATGCACACACATTACTGAAGCTTATGTCTGCCCCAGCAAATATTAGCTTTGTTCTGTTTCAGTAATGCCAAGTAAAAGGTGAAGACGGGACAGTTCAGACTTCAGAAGGAGCATGATTAACATTACAATAGTGAGCAGGAAACGCTGAGTCCCTCTGGTTTGTTCAACCTTTGCCCTTTGACCCATGAGGTAAAAATGTGCAGAAGTGCATTATGATGAAAACGTCATTCTACTGTGATTAATATGGTGACTGCACTGCTCAAAAATATTGGCCTTGTTCAGATGTAAAAGAACAAAAACAATCCTCAGATGAGTGCTTGACAATTGTTTCTATATTTCTTTTTCCTCTATCAACGGTGATATGTTGTGGTTTCTCTCTTGTGAAAAATGCACTTATTGTAAGCCGCTTCGGACAAAGTGTCTGCTAAATGCCCTAAAACTAAAGATAAATGTCAAATGACGAGCATGACGTTGGCAGTGCTCTTGGGTTGCATATTAACATTCCTTAGTGTTCCAGTCCGTACTGATGGAGTGACGAACAGCTGCTGCCTCTCGGTGTCATCGGTGTAATTGGATGCCCCCATTCCTGTGCAATCAATATAATCATTGACAAGAAGGCACTGAAGTTTTCTTAAACATCTTAACCTTGTTGAAACAGCAAGGAACTAAATATCTCTCTTCAGACTGTGCAACAACTTTTACAAATACATAGTATGACTGCAAGTATCACTGTTTTTTTATTTCATGGTTTTATACAGTAGCTATTGAAAGTGCACAAAAAACAGCATGTTTTTTTGTTCAACTAAGATGTTCAGTATTTTTTTTATGTTTCATTAAAGTATAATAAGTAGGCTCCTATATACAATACAATAAAATATCCATCCATCCATCCATCCATACACCCATCCTCCCACTTCTGTGTAGCTATCTAGCTAGCTAACAGCAGTTACCAAAACAGAGAATTCCATAATACTGATAAAAATTAGTCTCCTGTTTAAGTTTTGTAGTGCCCAGCATTGAACACAAATGAACACTTTTTTGTTAATCAAATGATAGAAGCTGAATTAATAAAATTTGCTACAGCATAATTACAATTTTCAGCATTCAAATGAAAATAACGATGAACTTTAGGATGTTTGCTGACATTTAGTTAAGTAATGCGGTCATCCTGCATGCACTTTTTAGAACTAAAATTTGGCCTATTTATCTCACTGATATTCATGGAAACAAAACACCTGAGGCTGGGGGCATTTCCTGATTGAGTTGTCCTTTGTCCTCATCATTTACGAATCAATTTTCTCAAGAAGTGGTTCACCTTCTTTTCATCATATTATTTTTTTAAAAAACACTAAACTAATACAACACAGGTTGGAAAGTGGGGGATGTTTATCGCTTGTATTGCCAGTCAAATTCCACACCAAGGTCGACAATATGACTAAATGATTTGGTTAATTTGAATTCAAACAGTGTCAGCTGGAGGTCCACTCCGCACAGTGGGAGGATTGGTAGAGTAATATCAACACAGTTGTGATTACTCCATTGACGCGGTAGGGTGCTCCAATCAGAGCCGAATCACTCTCCTCATTACAGACTACAAGGCCAGATCTCAGTGGGTGGACCAAAGAATCAGCCTTCCTATCTTCCCACTGAAATTAATTGAAATTCATTTGTGGCACCCTGATGCTCCCCATCAACACCAGACTCATTCACATTTGTGCACTCCACCCTGGATTCATTAAGAACAAGCAACTTGCAAGTTTCGAAGCATGTAAAAGCACAGGTTGTGTTCAGTGATGTGGACCTCTGCATTCAGGCCAGATTGTAAGCTGCAGTGCACAGTATCAAATGTATCTTTCCAGGAACGGCTCTTGTTGAGGCAAAGCAAAGTAATCTGACCACGTATTGCTCCAGTGGAGTGGTTCCTGAATGTATTTACTCCTGCAAGGACACTATGGGATTTAGGGTCTCGGGTAGCGATAAGTGCAGGCAATGAATACTCCAGCAACAAAAGTGACAACTAGCCTGCTATTATCCACACAGATATATTGCACGGTTGCCATCCTTGTTTTGTGTCACATGCGGTCCTTAAAGTCCAAATGAACAGTTTATCATACTGCATACAACACACACTATTTACAGAACACCGGCAAAAGCTTTCCTCTCTCCAAAGCAAACCAAAGTACAGCTGAAGCACGAAAAAAACAAGACAATTATCACAAACACATTAACAGCTAATGCATTTACTATTCCCATCACTACCCCTAGAAACTGTTCAGACCTCCTATTTCTGAATGCTTAAAAAGCAAACTCATGCAGTACTGTGCCACTCCTGTTAAATTTGCAGATCTGTTGCTGTTTATCACAGAATAAAGGGGCCATTTATATATAGCTTGCAGATGAAACATCAAAATGCTCAATATCTATGAGTTAATGCATCCTCATGGGCAGATCTCGTTGAACAGATCCGACCACTTTGAAGTAGCGCAAAGGCCCACAAACTCCCTAATGCCTGGACCACCCTTGGCTGTGGTACTTAGGAAGCAATAAAAAATTAAAAAAGGAGCCTGAATGTCCTTTCTGCACCATGATATCCATGATCTGCAGGCATGTGATGAGCAGCTCCTTGTGTTTAACCAACCTGCTACATTTCTGCCACCTCTCTCTCCCCTACAAGTATGTACACTAGAACCCATAGTTATTTTGGTATCAGCACATATGTTTCCCAATGTTCTGTCGAGACATCGATCTGTATGTACATAATATATTTTTTTTTAGGGATTATAATACAGAAAACAATGCTTGGGATCATTTGAAATGATCACATTTCCACTAAATGTAACGTTTCTGTGCAGCAATGTCAATTCAGACAATAAAACTTGTTGTTCAACTGTAAAATATTCTGCCCCAAAGCATCAGTCATGCTCTACATTACAACCCTAAGCCAGCATGGAAAGATGACATTACCAGATCTGTCATCAGAGACGTGGAAGCCCACTGAGAGTAAACACTGATCATATGGCAAAAAAATCATCTGTTGAGGCTTCATTAGAATATCGATTATCCTGACATGAATATGCTAATGCATTCTGCCTACCAAAGCTACACACAGTCAGAGAGTGAAATTGAGCAAATCCAAGTAAGTCAATGGATTATTATCAGTAAACACTGTGAAATTTAGATTGGATAACCTCAGTTTTCAAGGCACTGTAGTTTCCCATATTACACTCAGATGGCCAAAGTCCATGTCTCGCTACCCTTGATGTGTAGCATCATCTCCAGGAAATTATCCTCTGCCTTTCGTAGGCTGGTGTTGCTCCTTTTGCAGCCAGCCTGCCTCAATCCACAATTTCATCTAGCTATTTTCCAACCACTCAATTAAGCATCTACTTAAGACAATAAAGCACTTCTAATTTTAAGACCGACATTGATAACAAGACTTACCTCAGTTTCCAGTATTGTCAGGTTATTCAAACCTTCTTCAGGGCAGCTGTAGCACTGAATGACATGCTGTACAAAAAGAAGAGTTGAAAAGTTTAGCCATGAGTTCAAACAAAGGTGGTGGCCAGTAGTGACCTGACAGCTAACATGTTAGCATCTAGCATCTTTTTTATGAGGGTCCATTTATCTTTATTAATCTTTTTTTCTGTTTTACATGTTCATGTTTCCTAAATTTCGACTTACTTCAGTCACTTCGAGGACATACTTCCGTTTGGTGTCACTTCCGTCTGCCATTTTGTTTTGTTTTTTCAAATTCGGCTAGCTAAAGCGGCTTTGGAATCGTGACGGTTATTTTTAAACAGCGGTCTTTGACGCCTCGTGTCTTCAACCAAGCATTTTTAAACAACTACTACATTTGACAAAACACAAGTGGTTCAATTACTCGAAAGTTAAACGTGTTAAGTGTCTAAACGCCGATGGGAGGAAAGTATCTGAACCTGGAGCCTGCTCTGCTCCATGGGAGCGATTACTTTAATTGGCCAGCAGATGGCAACGTCACAGCCTCAGGTCTCAACGGTGCTTTCATATGCTCCTCGTAAATTCAGCATTCAGAGCGAGGCGACGCGATCAAACAGTAGTAAGAAAGTTGATGAGTAACACTGAGTGTGACAGATATAAAAACAATTCCAGTGTTTCTCCTAGTGTAGCTGTATTCCCTCAGAAATGTCCGGCGATAACGCCGGAAATTGAAGTAAACCTAGTGCACAAACCTGCATCATGATAGCGACTGCCATCGCTGCATCAAATCGTCACACCTTTATTTTCCGACAGTACTTGAATCCAGCACCCACTACAGTTGCCAGTTTGTATAGGTTTGTTCTATATTTGTGCCGACGGGCAGCTGGAAAGTTCCCACTGCGTTTGTGTGTGTGCAGTTGTTGAGCAAGGTGATCAACAGGCAGGTAAGTCAATAAGTGTCGCTTTAATTGAGTTGTTTCCCGCTGTTTTATCACTGTACTGCGTACTTGCATAGTGTTACTGTACAGAGCGCCTTTTTCTTTTTTTTTTATATAAATTATCAAATAAGCCAACACGTCCAAATTCTTTTTAAAAGTATGTTTCTGTGCTTATACATAAGGAGAAGGAGTTGGACAGTAAATGTGCATGATAAAGAGCATCATTATTTTATCATTTCTAGCTGTCACTGTTAAATTTCTATAACACTCTAAAAGGGACTCATCTGTGCTGTGATAATTATTTCCTCTCAAATTTGATTATACATACAGAATAGTCAATATTATCTATATGGCTTATGCTATGTTGTGTATGTGTGTCGGGGGGGTGGTGTGTGTGTGTGTGTGTCATGACCAGCTGTGATTCTTTTGTTATCAGTTAATTGCAATGCACTGTTGTGTTGTCTCTCTTCAGAAACATGCCCGCTAGAAGGAAAACCGCTAAAAGTGCTTCAAGCAGCTTCTGGATGAAGTCCCTCGGGCATCTGCTGGCAATCTCCTGCCTGTGCAGTGTGATATCTGGATACTCTGACAGAGATAGAGCACATGACTTGATGTTTGTGTATCCTCTCATTGATGGGTAAAAGGATGTTTATTGTCTCAGCTACACGGGCGTTCAATTCATGGAGTAAACTCATTGAATTGAATTTGAATTCCTCTTCTTCCTGTCCGTTTGTCCTCACCCCCTCTCCTTCTGTAAGTCACAATGACCTGGCTCTCCAGCTGAGGATCCTTCACAACAATCGGCTTAGCCAAATCGACCTTCACAATGTTAACAAAGTGGCCACAGACATCACCCGGCTCCAAGAGGGCCGTGTTCAGGCACTGGTATTGTAACTGAATCACCCCTGACACTGGTCTGTTTTAAGTCTGTGTGGATTGCTCCAGAGGGTAGCCCAGTTAAAGTACACATTGAATTCACACTAACATTGACATTTTTGACCTAAAGGAGACCATGTTGATAGAAAAAAAAAAATCAAATCCAGAATAACCATCCCTTCAGTAACTTAAATGCCTGTTCTGCTCTCTTGTTTCCCCGTCCCTTTGTCAGATGTTTGCAGTCTATGTGATGTGTGGGGCCCAGGAGAAGGACGCCGTGAGGCTGACGCTGGAACAAATAGATGTAGTCAGACGCATGTGCACAGAGTACCCGGACTTTGAGCTGGTCACATCCGTCCAGGGTATAGTAACATGGGATGGGGCTGTTGGCAATTTACCTACAACCACCACCTGTACATTTTAAAACAACTTCATATGATTATACCTTATTTTAGCTACTGCCTGAATGACAACAATACTCTGAAACAGCAGCTGCTGGTTTGGCAGGAGGCATTTATTTTGGTTAATGTGTGGGCTGTACGTGTGTCTGTCATTGCAGAACTACAGAAATCTAAGGATAGGCGAAAGATAGCCTGTCTCATTAGCATTGAGGGGGGCCACTCTATTGACAGCAGCCTGCCGGCCCTGCGGATGTTTTACCAGCTTGGGGTCCGCTCCATGGCCCTCACACACACCTGCAACACACCCTGGTAATTAAGAGATTTTTGTATTAATCCTGTGTCACAGACATTTTTTATATTGCAGCAAGTCAGCATATGTTTATCACTAAAATTTTCATCCCATGTGGATTTTTAAATATTAAACTAGGTCTAATTCATGTTACTGTTCATAATATATATATATATATATATATATATATATATATATATATATATATATATATATATATATATATATATATATATATATATATATATATATATATATATATATATATTTTTTTATCATTTTATAATGATTCTCCCTTCCATTGTTAATTGGCTCAGGCCCCTGTAACTTTGAGAACTTTGAGAAAAAAATGTATTTTGTACTCTCTTTGAAAGATTATAGCAGATCCCGTCAATGAAGCATATTTTAAATGTGTTTTATTTCCTGGTGGTGCGGAATATGCAAGACTTCTTCAGCGCTTTCATCATTTGTGGTTTTGACGATATTCTTCTTCAACGCAGGGCTGAATCGTCCTCAAAGCTTTATAATGTCTTTCAAAGAAAGAACAACAGTTTGACAACCTTTGGGAAGGTAAGCGTAATCTATTATCAAGTACAGTGCGGGATTGTTTTGGAAGGTTTTTAGAACGTAACACGGTTTTAGTGGCAGTTGAAAAAATATCTGTGGGTGTTTTGTTTGTTGCAGTGAAAATATTAGGATTTTAGTATTTGAATTAAGTCCAAATGCTTACTACATTTTCCAAACAGGCTCTTTACTTTACTTTTTAGTGAGTTTATTTTAGCGGAAGTGTCTTTCATTTTTATTTTGCATTAGTGCACGCTGCCCTCCCACCATCACAAGACTGATTTCAACCAATCAGTGCATATCACGCATGGCAGAAGTTGAAACAACGTAAAACATGCAATTAATCTTTTAAGTAATTTTTGAAATGACATCTTTTGGCTCCATATAAATTGTAAGCATTTGCTGCTTTTCTTTGTTGTTTATGATGATAATAATTCTTAGGGGTGTGGACTGTTGGTTTGACTACAGAAACTTGGGCTTCTTTAGTCAGATAAGTTCTTTAGTGGGCTTTGAGATATTGTGATGAGCCCTATAGTTTTTAACTTTAAAGACTAATTAATTCATCCTGAAAATAATCAGCTGATAAAAGGATAATGAAAATATTGCGTTTATTTATTCAGCACAAAATCACAATCATATCGCCTCAGCGGGCTTTACAAACTGTACAGTGAACGTCCGACACGCTCTGTCCCTAGACCCCCGATTTGAGTGATGAAAAACTTACCATATTGGAAAAATACCACTTTTAACAATGAAGAAAAGATGGTAGAAACCCTCTCCCATGACTGACAGACAAGCCACAGATGTCACATGTACAGAAGAGAACAACAAAATCACATTTTGCAAATTGCTGTGAGAATATCTGATACAAATTATATAATATGTGTTAAGTATGTGGAGGAAATAAAGGAGGAAGAATAACAAATACCAATATTATCAACAACATTGCTGTCGGACTTCCTTAATTGCTATCAGCACAAGTGTGTTTACATGTGGGTCTTCCTAACCATTTCCTGTTGTTGATTGAATTATCCTCTGTCCTTCCTATGGTATTGAAAATGGCTGCTTGAACTATTCTTTTTTTCAGGCTGTGGTTGAGGAGATGAACAGACTGGGAATGATAGTGGACCTCTCTCACACTTCTTGGGACACAGCCCTGGCCGTGATGAACCATTCCAAGGCTCCTGTTATTTTTAGCCACTCGTCTTCCTTCTCCATCTGTGACAACACCCGCAACGTACCTGACAGTCTGCTGCACGAGCTGGTGAGAAAAAACAATTCACTGAGCGTTTAATTGCTTCTCTAATTGCTTGACTGAATGTCCATATTATCCAGTCCAGTCATCGAATATTAAATTATTTCATTTTCTTTTGAGTTTTATTTATACCCTTGACAAAGAGTGTGCAATCTTTTCTCATTGTTAGCCTTTTGCTTATCAGCAGGATTCAAAATGTATGAACATAACAATACATGACAATCCCCCCCCTTAAGCAACTTTTCTATTTCAGCCCATTCATAGTCACTATATGGTAATTGGATCTAAATGTGAAGGGTGTATTTGCTGGCCTTTTATTGTTTCATATCCTCCATGGTTTCCAAGACCATGTTTCTTCCCACAATTTCCTCTCCAGTTTCCACCATGAACATAAACATGTATACACAATCATGAAGTGCCTGGTAATGACCCACTGGATGAAACTGAAGGTCTGCAATAGATCAGCTACAATTCGCTGTAGCTGGCTATCAGTCGAGTTGGCTTTGTGGTTCAGGAGCGGAAGGAGTCAGTAATCACGAGTGTTCTTCCTCCAACATGATGCTCAGAATAAATGCACCGTTCTTTTTAATCAATTATTATTACTTTTATTTTGATACAGACCTACAGCAAAGCCCTCGATCCTAGTTATTACAAAGTCAACGGTCAGAGTATCAAACCTGCATGTGCTGTCTGACCAGCCACCGACAGTGTCAGTGTGAGTTTCCTGCTCTGGACTTCGTCTCCTCGCTTTCCATCCTTCATCTGAAAACGCTTTCATCAGTCTGTGACCTTATTTAGCTTCAGCCGTTCACACCAAGTCAAAGAACTTCTCTCCCCCACTTGAGACTTGAAGTTTTGTTTATATACGCCGTACTTAGCTTACAATAGAACATCAATCTCCCTCGCTGTTAGTGCTTTCTGTCATCGACCATAATGAGAAAATTCAGTTCCATCCCATCCCAGGGTACAATGATTCTAATCATAAATTTACATCACAGATAAAATTGCATCTCGTCTCGCTGTGTGAATGTTATAATCATAGGTGGTTTGGAGTAGCTTGTTGTTTAAGTATTTTATAGCCAAACTCAGCGTATGGCACACAATGTCTAAACGTTTATGTGAGAGTAAAATTAGAAACATCCACTGGACGAGTTAAAGCACACACATCGGGTGGTTTTTTTTCAGTATGTCACTGCAGTGGATACAAACTGAATATCTATAAACTGTGGATATATTTCTCCATGTTTCTCATTACGCCGCATGCTGTGAGTTTACTGCAAGCAAATGGTTGTACTCGAGATATTGAATGTAAATGAGAGGAATAAAGAGTACTTGTATCTGAATTTATGAATATGTAGATCTTTTTTTTTTGTTTTTACTGCTTTTCAACACATTCCTTCTTGTGTTTTTTTGTTTGTTGTGTTTCAGAAAAAGAACAGAGGGGTGATCATGGTGAATCTCCACAGCAATTTCATTTCCTGCAGAAAGGAGGCGAACATCTCTAATGTTGCTGGTGAGGCATCCGTGTTGAGTCCTTTTTTGTTTCTGTCATGAAGTGAATCTGTAGTTTGTATTTCTTATACATCATTTCTTCCACCTGGGTTTTACAGACCATTTTGATCACATAAAGAGCGTGATTGGAGCCGAGTCGATTGGAATTGGTGGGGACTTCGAGGGCGCCTCGAGGTAAGACATATTCACTCGCAATCACTCCATACAGATCACTTGAAGCACTAAGTTAAATGGCCATAGTATTTTCAAAAAGACAACTCTGCAGCACTGCAGTTGGTGATCGTCAGAGAAAGACACCTTACATATAGACACAGAAACCAAAATAAAACAAACACTTGTCTCTGGCACTTTCATTTTCCAGAAGTTGCTGTTGAACCAGATCAATTTTGTGCTTTTGTTTGCCTGTCACGATATCAGCAATTTGGCTGTCTCGGCTGTCAACAGGCTGAAAAATGGCAAAAATCAATAACTTTGTACCTCTTGCAGGCATAAAGAGAGGGCTGCTGCAGTAGATTGTTGCTCTAGAACGGTGGATGATTTGATTTCTTTGTCGCGAACACCACTGAGTCCAAAAAGCAGTGTCACAAAACAAATGCTGTATTAATATGTATTGACTAACACAAAAACTGCGCAAGCATTTTCATTGTTTTTTTGGAGATAAAATGTGTTTTTCTTTGACAGTTTTCCTCGGGGGTTAGAGGATGTGTCGAAGTATCCCGCCCTAATCGAGGAACTCCTGCGCAGGAACTGGACTGAGCATGAGGTGGCCGATGTCCTTCGAAGGAACTTCGAGCGAGTGTTCGAGGAGGTGGAGAGGGTGAGATCAGAGATTTGTGTTATTTAGTCATTTTAGGTCGAAAACAGCCACCTCTGATTCAAATTATACATATTTCTTCAAGTCGTTTTCATGTCTAAATATATCATGGCCAATTATTTGACTTATGACCCTAAAGATGCAGATACTGCACTTTCTTTAACCATATCGTATTGAATTCTTTTCATGTTTGCTTGTTTAAAAATGAATGTAAAAAATGATGAGTAACTAAGAAAAAAAATCAAGCAATGTTTTGTGAGGATTAACTTATTAAGATGGCTTGATATATTTAGTGTAAGATGTGTGTAAATCTACTACACATATGCGCTTATGTCCCAAGATTAGATAGATATCTAAAAGTTCAGTTTCATTCATAACTCCGTTCTGACCAAAACTGTAGTTGCACTTCTGGCTTCTTGCCGCAGTTTAATTCAGGATAAAAGCTGCATATTTGGTATATGAAATCAACAGACAGTATTATTTCATTATGATGTATCAAATATTTGTTTTTATTTTGCATGGGCATTTCCTTTCTTTACACAGAGATGCACTAACCATCTTATTTCATGAAGAATTTGTGGACGTTCGTCTCAACTCTTTGTCCAGCAGATCAGATTTGTCAGTGCTTAAACAGATGTAGAAAGTTTGACAGTTGGCACACATTAAAAATATAAAATGTTTTCTTTGCACTGCACATTTGAAAATATTCTTCACTCAAACCACAGCACAGATGAGTTCAAACGTCAAAGTCCCCTCCTGTCTCACTGTATTTCCCACAGGTTCGTGATGAGCTGAGGGATAACCGGCCCAGTGAGGTCCAGATCCCCGTGGAGGAAGTGCAGAACTCCTGCAGGCTGGTCCTCAGACCTCCTACACCTAAAGGACTGCCCTCTGACCAGATTTCCTCCTCCAGAGCCCTTCAGGGACCAAGAGGTCTGCTAATCTTATCCACCGTTCTGCAGCTCTCCAGGTTGATTATGACTGAATGAATGTGAAGAAACTCAGACCTGCTGCAGCTTCTTTTTTTCTTCCTTTTCCCTTGTGCAATGTAAATAAGAATGAGATTGCTGGAGCCATTTGTTGGTCTTCCCAGCCCCTCTTCAGGTCAGTAAAGATAAGAGCAGATTAATCACTGTCTCACCACCAATACAAAACATTATTGAAAGAGTAGCACCATTTGGAAGAAGGGTGTATTTTTTGTTTTTGTTTGCAAAGGTCTTTTTTATATTAATTGTTGACCAGTGAGCAGCAAGTGAGGTCACTAAGGCCAGGTGATGCCATAATAAACAGTGCAATGTAAAGTACAAAATCACACTTACCAGTTATTGCTATACTATCATTCAAAGGTATTTTATGAAGCGCTTCAACAAAGTAGTCCAGGATGAGCGATTTATAAACAGATGTTACTTTTATTTATTTTTTCTTACAGCATAATAAGAAATCACGGCAGCTTACAAAAAGGAAAAAAATAGTGTGTAACTTTGTGTTAACTGTTCTGCCCTTTGGCCAAACAGACGACTGCCTTGTTTTTTTTCTCATTTAAATATTTACACACAAAAACAAACGACTGAAACAGAATCTTTAACTCCGAGCAGCAGTTAGTCAAAGCAGCAGTGTGGAAAACCTGCCTTGTTAATATTTAGATTCAATACTGCGCGCCTGCAAAGGTGATAGGAATTTGTTTCGGTGAGCTCACTTTGATTTGATTTGGGTTTTTTTTTATTGACTTCTTATTCTCACATTGCTCCTGAAAGTTAATACTCGTCATAACTTCATTAAAAATACTGTGAAAGTAAAGTTTCCATTTAAAGAGTGTAATTTGCCAGAATTGTAGTGAGCAGAAAAATCTGGATTGCTGAAAAAAATAGAATTAAATGTGAAGCGATGACAAGCACTTTTCTTAGCGTTGTGTTATTCTTTTTTTTATATATATATATAACTGCACATCTTGTCATGGTTTATCCCTTATGAAACTTACATAAACACATGGATGTCTGGAATACTGATCATATCATATATACTTTTATATGACAACAAAACGGGGTCTGAAAGTAGTTGTAAGATTTCAGTCAAGTTAACGTGGAAAAAAATTCTCCTTGAGCAGCTGCTCCGTCAGAAATAAAAAGGGTGGACGCTAAAACACTGACAACCACGATATATAGAAAAGGATTTTCAGAAAAACAAAATGAAAACTATAAACACTAATAGCATCAGAAATGGGATTGGAATTCATGAAAATCTTACAGCTCGTTCACCCCTGGTATTAAAAGTGGCAAGATCTATATCTGGGCACGTTATCCGGAAAGGAAAAATGCATGTTAATGGTGTAAATGTGCCGTGAACAGAGTATAATTGGATCTGGAGGTGTTCTGGCTGGCATTGTGTTTGGATCTTAGGCTTGGTACAAACGCAATCAGTACGACGTGCTGGCATCTGTATACATCCTAACACTAATACAGATATTTCCTTTAGCTAAATTAAGTGTAGGTCATTGATCAAATTTTAAAAAATGAAAGAAAGAAGAAAGAAAGAAACATTAAATGTCTACTCTGCGCCGGGAATGTGTCAGAAGCGGTGCAGGTGGAAAATGATCGCAGCTGATCTGCTGATAACCAAGCTTATATATTTTATCTAGTCATAAAATAGCCCGCAAACCAGGACAAGTTGACTGTGTATGTTTATAAGAGACAGGACTAACTTATTGTATTACAAATTTACAAGAGGGGATAAATAGGATGAGTTTGTTGTACACGTAGTTTCACAAAGTTTATAAAGTTTCCTCGGACTCAACAAGCCACATTACTCCATGATTTGTTAAGGGAGCCTGGGGCTGATTCACAGCTGCGCCATAATTCCTCACGGAGGACAGAGATCCGATCTCAATGTGGATAACAACAACGCACTAAATAATACCGGGCGTGAATGCAAAGGCGAGATCAGATCTTTTTTTCTTATGGAAAACGTATCCAGATATGGATCACTTTTAATACCAGGTGTAAAAGGTGTCAAGGAGAAAGATTAAGGAATCTTTTTTTTTTTTTTTTAAATTAAGCACCTTTTTTATGTGCAGATAAGCTTCTCGGGTTTGCAGCAAAAAAAACAAATGCAACAGTTTGAAAGTCATTCACATACAGTTTTCTTTTTTTTTTCTCTCAACAATATCAACACAAAATCCTTCCATAAATTATAACTCTTTCTACGAAACTTGCGATATCTGGCAATCCACGTGCACAATTTGGATTCGCCGCCACCTACTGTGTACAGCACAACCAACGTCAAACACTGTGTCGATTACCCACAATAACATTTTCTTTACCTCAAACCGGGGAAAAGTTGTAAAAAATAAATAAATAAATAGAGATGTGCTTCCAAGATAAAGAGCTGCAAGGAGAACACAAACCTGGCATTCTACCAAAACAGTCCACGTACTCAGGATAGTCTGCCAAATTGTCATAAACGAAGAGGTATTTGTGACCTATAAATAGGAAAATTTATATCCATATAAGTTTGTGTTTGACAGCCTCACACAGAAGCACTGATTTCTGAGGGAGAAAATGTGGAAACAGCTTACATTTGTTTAGAACGGCAGAGCTGTGGACATACAGGCGGATATGTACACTAACGTGTCCCAATATTCTACAAGAATAGAATAAACCACTTTTGTACCCAAAAGTCCATACTTAAAATAAAAAGTGTCTAATTCGTGCATCCACCCAGAACCGTCTGTGGCTGCAGAGCAGGAGTCGGAGGAGTGTGTTCGGAGGTGGAATGTTTTGCGTTGAGTTAGATGCTCCTGTGCAGCAGCTAATAACCGGTCATGAGTAGATGGTGATAACCTCTCGTCCTCCACCGCGGACCAGCAGCACTCTTTCCAAGCCCTCAGTCAACACCTCCAGGAACTCCATGTCTGAAGCACACGTTAAAGAAGTAAAACCAACTCAATTTTGTGCATGTTATGTAGCTCAGGATCCTTAAAAAAAAAAAATATCACGCTTTTGTTTGTTTATACTGGCAAAGGATACAGTTCTCATCCCCGTCCGTGTTCCGAGGCGGCCCCGGCATGTTGAGCAGTACTAATCGAGCGTCATGTGATCTGTTGACTATGACCTCGTTCAGCTTCACAGCCGTGTGCATTCGCCTCACATTGGACTGATCCCTGGAGTGAGGCGAAGGGGGGGGGGGAGAGAAACAGAAACACAGTGTGAAATTGATTTGTGCTAATAAGAAACTTTATTGGACTTTCTCAAAGCAGGCTCTCACTGTGTCGAGCGCACACACAAAGAGAATGTGAAAATAAGGTGAAAAGTTCTGCTGGTGTAATGAGGAGACGAAACCGAACTCACGGTTTGAGGCTCATGAGCTCTCTGAAGTTCTCGGGCGCGTTGTTCCTGTTCCTCTTCTCGGCCTCGCACCTCTCTCTTGTCCACGTCATCTGAACCTTCTCTGGAGGAGCCTCCACCACCTCCTCCTCCTCGTCTGAGTACAGACTTCCCATACGCACCAAGGAGTGTCTGTCCTTCACCAGCTGGGCCTGTGAGTGCCAGGGGATTATTATCAGGTTTGTGTACATGCAGGTATGTTACAAACCCTGTTGCGAACAGCAGGTAACAGTAACAAGTCGTGAAGATTCAACATGTAAAAAAAAAAAATATGAAAACACAGCAACAATGGTTAGAAATAAACATACCTCTCTCTGTCTTTCTGCACTGGACAGCCTCATTTGCCTCAACATCTGGGACCTCTGCTCCATCATTAACGTTCGCTCGTAGGTGTAGGCTGAGATGTCACTGTCATGCTGCAGAGTGCAAACATCATTTAAGCGTTAAATCAGCTTTGAAACAAACATCTTTATGGCTTTTCTCGTGAAATACAATAAACATGTTTTGATTCAGTGTTCCGCAATGGACATCTGGTTTCAGTTACAGTCTTTATTGCCGTGTGACTTTAATGAGGAGCTGTTTCTAGCTATAAAAAAAGTCTTATTTATGTCTTTACTTTTACCCAGATTAGTGTGTTTTTAAAGAGGGACTCTCACCATCTCCACCACCTCCACCTCAGCCTCTATTCTCAGCTGGTAAAGGAACGTGGCCAGATCCTTCTTCATCTGGATGCTGTTGTCGTCCATCTGGGCCACAGTGAAGATTCTCATCTTGCATTTCCTCCAGACCTAAAAAATGCCACAGTAAAACAAACAAAAAAAACATGTACTGCCACAAGCTAAAACAAAGTGCATTACTGAAACATACTTCAAAATAAAAAGTTGAAAAGAGCAACACTCTTCAAAGGACTATTCAAAGAGAGCATAAGAGTTTGGAACAACTGCAGTTCAAAGAAACTGTTTTGTTTTTCTTGTCAACAAAATAAATTTTGAACACACGTTTAAGAATTGATTTCGTCTGCTGAAAAGCATTCAAACAATCTCCATGCATCCATTTCACAGCCCGTAAAACCAAATCCTTTTTACAAATTCTAAAGTAGCTTCTTAAAAAAAAGAAAAAAAAAAACACTCAAAGATATCTGTCATCTCACTTTATGCTGTTTGAGTAGGAAAGGAAGCAGCATTAGCATCCCTCCATCATGGACGATCCACCACACGTCAATGTTGCCATCTGTGAAGCGTTCGTGGTTGCTCGGGTAGAAGGACACATTTTTGGGCACCATCAGCGCCAGGTGGGCAGCTGTGGTGCAGCGGACTGTGTCTGAGTAGAGGTGAAAACACGGAGGCATGGATATTAACTGCGCTGTATAAATGAATACTTACACAGATTATTCACATGAGATTTTTTTTTTTTTGGGGGGGCGCACAGCTGCTAAAACTACACGTTCATTACAGCCGTTTGTTCAGTGCGTGAGGATTCAAGTGTAAAAGACAACATGCGTTTCCCTGTCGTTGGTATCAAATCAGTCTTCAATCAGCTCATCTTATACAAACAGTAATTCAGTGAGACTCTTACTGATAAAAGTTTTCCAGGCGCGAGGGTCCTCGCTCTGTCTCCAGCCATACGGCCAGCCCATCACCACAGTGTTGTGCTTCATGCCCCCCAGACCGCAGGACTGGATCAGATGGACCACGCCATCCCGCACTTTAGATGCCACCACAACCTGACAGAAGCCCTTGACCCGCTCGATCTCCATCATATTCTTGATGGCCTGGCGGACAAACAGAACAGAACAGAACTTAAGAGCAGATAAACCAAATGGAAACAATCATAAACCGCAGCTAAAGGCTTAAATGTCTGATAGGATAATTGCACATGCCTTACATTCATTTCTACAGTTACTGCCACATAAACAAGAGCAAACTTTGCTTCACTTATGGAGTTCTTTACCAAACACATCACATTATGAAAAATGTCCCTGCATCAGTCCCTTATTTTATATGAAATGGCTCACTGGCGCCAGATTGTAGAGACAGCAACAATCTGTTTCCAGCCATGCCCTTTGATTAAAGTGGCAAATGATAAAAAAAAAAAAAAAAGTAAACAGTTGCTGAAGATTGCTGAATATTTGCCTTGATGCATGTGTACGCTTCATTGTGCTTTTCAATTTACAAAAGGTGTTCATTTGTAACAATTAGCTGCAACACAGCACGATAGAGGATTCTGTAAAGCACGCTCAGCACGCATCCCTCCGCAGCATTCACCTGTTCAGCTGCCTGCATCTCCCCGTAGCTGTCCAGGAAGTTGCCCTGGATGACAGTTCCCACGATGGTCAGACCCTTTCCCGCCTTCAGCTGTGAGGCAAAGGTGAGCAGGCGAGGATATTTGACGTGGAGGTCCTCGTCCAGCTTCAACAGCACCAGCAGCTGAGGTCTGGAGAGCACACAGTCAGAGACAGTCAATAGTCCATTTTCATTAGATGCAGTTGTGTGGAAAGCATCTCTGATAAAGGACTTTCTTAATGGTCGGCGTTACGGGATGAGGGATGATAGATTTTATTTACTGGATTTTGATTAAAACTGAACATTCAGTACTAATGTGTAGATGTGTGTCCAGATGAGCAGGATCAACGGTTGAAATGTGAAAGTTACTAGGACATTAAGGTTGCATACAACTGCTGCTTCTATAGAAATTTAAATCACAGAGAATCAAGTCCTAACTGAAGAGATAAAGTCAAAGACATGCTGCTGAGATGCTGTATACTAAACTGAAACAGCTCTCGTTTGTCTTTTCCACGAAATTTATTACAGTTTTGACCTGGATGTGGAGACATATTTTGACCTCAAGACAACCAGTGTTTACTGAGCGGCCTTCTTTCCATTTTACTGATATATTGCCTCCATTCATTCATCCTTCCACTATCTGATGACACACCTACTGACTGGAAAAAAAACATCATGGCAAGTATGTTTCGGAAAACTCTCTGAGTCAAACCACAACTTCCCAAAACTGTGCAAACACACATGCAGATTTACATATCAATAAGCACCAAGGTCTGGCATATGTTGCACATCAGGCATTGTCGCTGTAGTGGAGGATCATTTTTGCAGGAGATAAAGAACCTTCCAATTTATTTAATTTGACCACCTGGATGACGTTAAGCATTTCTGAAATTTGATTAAAAAAAAAAAATGTGTTGCTTCTCCCTCATCCATCCATTTAAAAGGGCCAGTAAGCTTGGAAATGCTAAGTCTGCTAACATAAATTAAAGACTGGCTATCTTCATATCAGATAGAACAATGATAGCAATGTAAAATATATGCTAATGATCAGAAGGTGACAGTGAGGGATGTTCATCGTGCCATGACGGAACACAGATGTAAAATCAACATGTGGCTCCTCGGAGATGGAGATGGAGATTCAGAGCATCTCGTTCAGGTGTAACTTTACCTCCAGTTCTTGGTGTGCGGGGGTCCAACCTCCAGCCGTAACAGGGCGTACCGAGCAGCGCTGAGGGACAGTCCTCTTATTCCGTCTCCCCACTCCTTCTCAGCTCTGTTGTGTGATCGGAAGAGATGAGACACAAACATAAGGAACGGCAGACAACCTAGGTGACCGACTCTCCCCTACTGTCCTTTTACAGATATGCAGAGGTCAGACAGAAACAGAGACATAACCATTATCGCCCTATGCCACACAAACGCTAATCAGACTTCAGACATACCCTTGGTACTCTATGTACTTGTAGATCATCCCTGCGATGCCCATGGCCACAATAGCATAGTACCAGGAGGAGATGAACATTAGAGCCAGACACATACTCATGCCAAGGAAGGACAGAGCCCTGTGGGTGCGACACGTAAAGGCTGAAGTTATGTTTTTGCATACCAAGTTGACAACTGGAGCATAAATCTCACAGACGGGGTCTTGTAACAGAAAGGCTGATGGTTTGAACACCTGAGACAGCCTTGACAATTGGACAGGGAGTGTGTTTCTACTCCTTGTAATAAGTATGGTGGGGAGATACACCTGTACTCACCAGTGGTAATATTTAAACCTTGGCCTCCAGTTGGGTGTGCGTAAAAGAGTCTGAACTGCACAGGCCAAGTTTACAAAGAGGTAGCACATCAAGAAGAACCTGTTAAATGAAAACAAAGTTCATTTTTAAATACAATTGACTTGGATAGTGTCATAACATCAGGGAAGTAGTTGGCCTTAACCAAACATGGAAACTGAGACGTTCATACATGCTGTATACACTCGACATCTATTATATTCTTGGCCTTACATAGACAGGATAGGAGCCACCATATCCAGTGAGGCAATAAGGATGCCCAGCTCAGCAATGAGACCAGTCAGTAGTAGTGCCCATGTAGGCTCTCCATTGGTCTTTCCATGACCAAACACCTGAAACAAAACATGCAAGAAAAAAACAGGTCACTTGCGGTTTGATGCAAATCACTTCCTCTTCGATACTGTATCCTATTCAAATACGCTTGCCAGTCAAACATCACCAATGCAAACATTTCCAAAGAAATGCACTGAGTGTTGTCGTATGTTTTGGGCCCAGCCAGAAGCAAACTGCCTCTTGACTTTCAAGTATGGAGGATCCATTTCTATTGAGTTATTGTGAAATGGCGATTTTAATCAGAGAACCTGAGGCAGTTACACAATGTATAAACAACAGCATGTCGCACCCTGAGGAAAGGAATGATGTTGTCCTTGGCAATAGCCTGCAGAAGTCGAGGAGCCCCGGTTAGGGACTGCAGGCCCGCCCCAACTGTGGAGAAGAATGAGCCGATAACAATGACCCACGGGGTCGGCCAGGACAGCGTTCCCACCACCAAGTTTTTTCTAACAGCGTCCCCAAACCTGCAAGAAAATGAAGGCATCTCATTTCTGTTCTTAGATTTTACTTTGCAGTGACATAATAGTCGCACACAAATGAACTTACTTGTCTCTAAGGACTACCCCCTCGATGCAGGCGCCAAACAGGACAACAGAACTTAGATCTTAATGCAAGAGGTCAAGGAGATCATGGTGACATTAAGATTAAGAACAGTTTATCACATCTGCCTTCCTCTCTTGTCATGTCTCGTCAACAAAATAAGGATACAAACAAGTGATGTGGTCGTGATAGCTAAGATAGTTCCCACAGGTATGGACTTCTGAGCATCACGGAGATCACCAGATCTGTTGGAGCCTGCCATGATGCCTAGAAGGAAAGATAGGTGGTAGATAAAAAACAAAGGACATGTAAAAACTGTTTTACCCTGCCCCCTAGTGGCTTGATTAGAGAGAGGTTTGAGGCTTTTCCGTTGGAGTGCATCTTCAAAACAGATTCCCTTGTGTGTTTTGGATACAGCTTATGATATCGTCATACCTGTGGCAGACGGGAAGAAGATCCCCACCAGGAGTGTGAATGATGTGGCGATGTCCGCGGACACGTACATGCCAAAGTTCTCCATGGCACTGTGGCCGTCCACTGACTGTAGCCCCGGTTTCTCTAAGATCTCCCCTTTCTGCTGGTAGGCGCCCCACATGTTATCTGAGAACAACCGACAGACATTTTAATCACTGGCAGCAAAATAACATGATGATTCATTTGTAAAATTCTTGAAAATGAAGGCATGGTATCCAAAATACATACTGAACTAGAAAGGCTAAATTTAAGGTTTTCCTCTCAAAGATTCACCTCTAATAATCCCACTGCTCAGTCCAGGGATGCCCTGTATTTCTGTCACGTTGTTCTGCATGAAGTAGTCATCACACTGAGTGCTGCTCATGTTCCCTGGCAGACAGAACCTGTCCCACAGCTGGCTGGGCCCTGTGATGTTTCCTGTTACCACGGTCTTAGAGCACACGTCAAAGCGGTCCCTCACCAAAGTCCTGTTTCCCAGCATGCAGATCCTTCAGCAAGAACAGAGACAGAAATACAATTAGTATACTGTTATTTGTCATTATTTCCACCACCTCAAACAATAATACTGGAGAAACATGTATTATTTCTCCTTGTGGAATCAACATTCCTTGCATCCCATAATTCTATTCAAAGGCCTCCGTAATGCCCACTACTTCCTGTTAAAACCTCTGTTTATTGTGGGGACCTGTATGTGCACACTCACGGGAATTCTGGCGGATGAGTCATGGATTTGAGTGCCCCGGCATAGATGGAGACAATTGAAATAATGACGCAGGCGAGGAAAAGAGAGGCCAGCTTGTTAACATATTTCACTCCGACAAAAACCACCACAGCCATCAGGCTGAGGCAGATAGTGCCGTAAACTCGCATGTTGTTCAGCATGGCACTGTCACTCCCATGGGGGTCCGTGGCGTGAAATATGGCCGCCTGGGGGACCAGATATTTCTGAGGAGAAAAAAAAAAAACAGACAGCAGGACAGTTTGTATGTAATGGACTACAGAAGACTGTTTAGGGATCATATCTATGCGTACAAATGTGAGGTTGACGGGATAATATTTTTGCACACTGACCAAGAAGATTTCGATGGCCCCCAATATGTACATGGCAGAAGCAAAGGTGGTGCCCAAGTAGAAGCACAGCCCCACAGCTCCACCGAACTCGGGGCCGAGGGAGCGTGAGATCATGAAGTATGCCCCTCCAGCTACAACAGTAGCACAAAACTGTTAGACACACTAAAAGCTGCTGGAGAGCACATCTTATTCTCTACATGCCGTGAACACAACAGTGCATTTCTGCTGCCCCCAAGTGGAAGAACAGAAAATGGAACTTCTAAATATATTCAGAACTGCTTTACACCTTCTTTTTTTTTTAACTGCTCCACACAATAGAACAACAGCCGACAAAAGTATTTAAGCAACATTACGTAACTTTTTTACCTTGAAATAACAGCTCAAAAATCAATTTGACGGTATCTTGTCACAGTGGTGAATGATGTCTCTGTTTAGTATCACTAGTTTCTGCACTATGTAGCTTCAGTGAGAGGGTAGGACCGCAGCATTACATTGTTATGATGTAGTGAGTTTTGTTTGTAGTCCACTCCTACATTATGTCTGACAAATTGTCACATTTGATTGGATTTGTATGGTGTTACCCTCAGAAACTGGAGCAGGTGACGAATCACACAAAATGCAAATTTATTTACATGATGTTGCTTTAAGAGACTGCATGTGTTCACATACCAGGAATCTTACATTTTACATTGCTCTCAGTGTTTCTCATACATAAATAGACACACAGCTAGGAACAAGGATAACAAAAACTACACATATTAAGTAAAGAATGCTAATATCTAAAGAATGGTCAGGTATGTGAAAAGAAGTCAGAAATGTAAATTTAGCGCTTACTTGAACGCACGTCTGCTGCTAGTATGACATTATGTATGTCTTATTTTAGTGTATTGCTGATTAGGAATGAATGTTATTTTAACTATTATTTATTTATCCTTTTACGTATAAGTGTATTCATATTTCTGTTTACATCTCGTATTGTTTGTATTGGTATTGCAATGTTTCTTTTGAAAATGTCAATAAACAGGTCATCTTTAAAAAAAAGTATACAGTATCTACACACATTATCAGAAGGTTCAAATTATTACCTGGAACAACACCATTAGTAGCAATGGCACTCATTGATATGGCTGTGAGCATCGTCTGCAGAGGAAAGGGGAAAATATGATTAACATTAATTAAAAAAGGACCCACATGCAGACGTCATGGCAAGTTGTGGGCATTAGAAATCTATCACAGCTTCCACCTAAGACAGCGTACTCCTAAACATTTACCATGTGTAGCCTGAAATTCAGTAAAAGCCCAGTTGATTTGATATGTAAGAATTCGGTAACAGGTTTCATACTGAGCAGAAAACACAAGTCAAAGTGACATTTTTTTGGGCGCAATAATTGCTGATGCTCATGCAACCATGTGGATTCGATTGACTGGTTTGGCAATAAGAGCTGGCCCACATTGTTTGGTGGGATCAACCCAGTGTAACAGTGTATGCGTGTGTGTGTGTGTGTGTGTACAGTATGCGCGCATGCGTGTGTGCGTGTACTGACACACGAGCAGCACATGAGGACGATCAGGAGGGACTGCATGATGCCAGCCATCCCAACGATCCACGTCAGTCGGAGGAAAAGAATGACACCGAAGATGTTCTGGAGACACGGCAGGTAGACTCCCATCAGAGTGCCCATGTTGGGAGACTGACAGAGAGAAAAAGGGAGAGGGAGAGAAAAGGGGGAGGGGGCGGAGAGAGAGAGAGAGAGAGAGAGGGGAGAATATTGACCATGACATTTCAGGAAACAAGTGCATTGATCATTAGCATTGATTGATGTACTTTTTAAAGGTCATTCAATCACGTTATCAGCTCTCTCCATGTCGACCAGGTCTTGCACAACCGCAGCCTGACTGCAGAGCGTGCAAAGGCATAAGCGATCAATCAGCAAGTCTTAATACTAACCTAGAATTTGGATAGCAAGGCGGGGAGAGAGCCAAGAGTGGAGGATAAAGTTTCTAAACCTCTAATGACTTGAGTGTACGCGTGATTAATAAAAAACAGTGAGACAAAGCGTTCCTGACCTTGGGGGTCTTCCTACGTGAGGCCTGAGCGCTCTCCTCCTCCTCATGCTCCTTGGCCCCCTGGGTGATGTTGGTGTAGCTGACCAAGCGGCTGAGCAGGGAGGAAACCTTTGGCCGGATGTCCAGCTCTTCCTGGAGGGGAGGACGGTGGGGAAGAGGTTAAACAACCTAATTTGGTTTAAGAGTTAAGCTCTGGTAGAAATATCGGGAAGTAAAAAAACAAAACAACAGACCTCGAACAAAGCCAGATTCCTGTCATAGAAGTCATTCTTCTTGCCTGCAGCATCGGCACTGCTGAGAAATGGACTGTCTTCTTTATGATTCCCATGTCCTGTTAGAAACAATAAAAAAAAACAGACAATTTGAGCTACAGGCCCAAACAGAGAGATATTTTTCCTGCCAGGTGAACGTTGTTGATTTGAAGGAAACGTCTTCCAGGTAACACAAACATTGTGACTGCGACATCAGGTTCATGTTGTCACTGATATGACAGAAGCATTATGATACCAGCATCACCCTCTCTTGAGAAGACGCTTATTCACTGGAACAGGCAAACAGTACAAAGTATCCAGTGGGGTTTGTGTTGATTCAGAGCCTTCTTTCATATAACAAGGAAAAAAAATCTAGATGAATTCAGTGCTCATTTAAATGTCTTAAAGATTTATAGATTTATTTGTTTTTTGTTTACATTAGTTTGTGGGTGTACAGCTCTGTGGCTTAAATATTCACAAGTACAGGAACACGTCACTGTGATTGTGTCGCGTGCAGCAAAAGACTGTCATGGATGGCTTTAAAGGTGCAGTCTGTAGTTTTGGGGAAGAAAAGAAAAATTATCAGTGATTGATTTGCAAGATTCAATTAACTGAATAAACTAACTGTCCCCAAAGGAGAAGACACTTCAGTACTGTTGTTTATATTTGCAGGACACCTTTATAGCTTCAAACAGTGTCCTGGAAACCTCATTTCCTTCTGAGGACAGCTTGTTTAGTCAGTTATGGAAAGATTAAAAACATTTCATATTTTGTATAGTGGCCCATAACTGCATAGTTCCCCTTTAAGTTATGTAAGTGGATATTTATAGACATAAACAGCAACTGCATCCCCAGCTGAGTAAAATGATCCGTTTGAAACAAACAATGTACAAATAATTCCATGTGGTTTAATTAAAACATCTCATATAGTTGCACTATTGAGATAAAATCTCCATGAGCAAACAGTAAAACAGCCCAGCATCATTGCCTGTACAGTAATTCATGAAAACAAAGTATGACAGTAAATAGAGTTTTCTACTCCAGGTCCAACTTTTCCAGGAGAAATCCTTTTCAAAATTCAGTCAGACAGCTTTTAAATGTCACTTTTAATTACAACTCAAGCATCTTCATAATCCCAATGGAGCGGTAAACTCTTGAAAGCCAGTTCCACTGCCACTGAAGCAGCAGCGGAAAGGCCAAAAGCAGCACAGACCGGCACAGCAAAGTCCAGGTGATAAACAAGCATATAATTCGATTTCATTCTCATTAACTTCTGCTTTTGAAGAAAAAGACTCCAGCAGAGATGAGCTCAGTGCCCGGGGGCAATTATTGCACGCAAAGTAGCACCGCAAACCTTATCACACACATTCACACTCCAAGACATGCACATACCTCATTACCTAGTAGTTACCTAACCTTGGGTTATTAGAGCATGTAAACTTTGACAGCAGCATCTCTGAAGCCAAATTAATCCTGCGACAAAAAGTCTGCCAACTCACCGAGTGGGCATGAAATAGAAAAATATTCTCAACACTACACAAAAATAGACGAGCTTTGGCTGCAAGTGAGTTGGCTGAGCTTCAGCAGTGGTCTTCACTCACCTGTGCTCTGTGTCCCACTGCTGCTAGTATCACTGTGGGTAAGCATAGTTATGAGCTGTGTGCAGTCTGCAACACACGACTCTGTGCTCTAGCCTGGGGAATTGTCGATTTCTATCCAGGACACCCGGTCACCCAGGGTGAATACTCACTCAGGGGCCTGATCTAACACATGGTGCACGGTGAGGGGGGTGAAAGGTGGGGAGTGCAGGACACAGTGGTAACTCACTGCCTCTCTCTCTCTCTCACACACACACACACACACACACACACACACACGCACACTTGCCTTTGCTCAAGGGGGGAAAAAAAACACCTTGGGTTGAGGATTTCTCAACTTATTGCAGACTGGATAAATCTGGATGTGTTATCAATTACAAATTGTCTTCCGAGCCATTATTCCAAAAACACAACAATAAGCAAAACAATAACAACTTGTGAAATGTCAAAAGGATGCAAAATTCAGAAGAAAGTAGATGCATCAAGGTCAAATTCCTTTTGGCTTGTTTTTCCAAACCCTTCAGAGCTGGATTGCAACGATGCCTGGGAGGAGATAAGAGTAAAAACAATGCCAACACTGTCCTCTAGTGTCATCTCACTGTCACTGGCATGAGATTAGAAAAGAAAAAAAAAAAACACAGTATCTCTGTTTAAAACTACAATGAAGAGAGAATACTGCAGACGAAATAGAGGTACAGCTGAACTTAAAGAGACATCCGGCATTTTGGGAGCCATGCAGATTGATGTTTCTCTATAATTAGCCATGAAATAAAGTACACTCAGATGTTTCCTGTTTCTCAGCCCTGTGCTGCTCCAAATACTCTGTTCCACATGACTATCCTAATGCTAAAACCTAAAATAGCTCAGCCACAGACCAGCACAATAAAAGTCACTCGAACAATCGAGCAGAGGAGGCTGCGGGGGTCTCCCCTTAATAACCTGACATTAAATGTCTAATTAAAAAGATTAAAGATTAACCGGCTTGTTATGAAGGCGCACGGGAGTCATGCAGTGCGCACAGAGCGGCGCAGAAGCTTTACAGCGACGTGTACCAACACGTCACCCGGGCCCCCACCAGAACAGCTCACTGCCTCTGCCGGGAGAGGACTGGGAGGGTGCATCAAGGCAGAGAAGTTGAACATGAATTTTACTTTCTACTGACTCACAATCCCGAGACAAATATTGCAAATATTGTATCTTCTAACTCTTGCGAGGACTTTTTTTGTTCTCAGTAAAAAGTATAAAATGTTGGTTTTGAGGCACACTGGATGTTGTGCTCACAGGGCAATTATTTTAAAAAGTGTACACCCTGTTAACAAGCCTTTCAAGCAGATTATAAGCACAACTGGAGCTCTTGTACTTATAACTGCTATAATGGTCGGGAGGCAATAGGTAAGTGAGCATACTTCTGTCTGCCACCTTTCAGCTGAAGCTCCAGTGTGATGAGAAAAGTCCAAAGCAAATGTTTTGATGGGGTCCTGATGTGTCGGGTCTGTCTGGGTATAATCTGCTGCGTATTTACACCTCAATCGATTTGTAGGAGACGATGTTAAGTGCAAAGAATGTCACGAAACAAGCAAACTCTGAGCAAATCTACAAGACAAAATCAATAATATATTTTTTTTTGTGATCGCTCTGACAAACAACTTTCAGAAAACAGGCTGACGGTTTACTCCATCTGGGCCGTTCTGTGTACTCAGATGTAATATTTGGATTATTCGGCGTATACTGTGACATTTCAAATGGGCATTTAAAAAAAAAACCCAAAAAACTAATCGTTCAAGAGAGAGAAAGAAACTTCACAACAATGCGTCTGCATTTCATAAAGCCGATTAGACATGGAAAACAATATCGCTGCCCATTAGCTTCTTAGGGTTTGAAAAAGCCTCTTTGCTAAACTTCCTCTTTAATAAATAGGACTTAACACCAGAGAGGCAGAGAAGTCGCTCAGCTTAGCTCACTTTATTTCTTTGCAGTTAGTTGGCAGGAATGTTCTGCTGCGGAGGTGAGGTGTGTGTGTGTGTGTGTGTGTGTGTGTGTGTGCAGTAAATGAGAGTATAAGTGTATGTGCATATCATTAGCTCCCTCTGCTTTTAAACACTGCACGCCTTCTAAAAGTAGAGCCACTTGTGAATCTGGGTTGGGCCGACATGATACAACTGTTGCAAGGCAGCAGCTCAAATGGTTTAAACTTGTTCTGTTTTGTCCACTGTTTTCAGCTCATTTTACTTTCCTCCTGAGGCTGTAAAATGATTCTCCCACCACTCAGAGTCACGTTGACTCCTTATAACTGTCTGCATGGGCAACCACTCCTTCAAGTGTGAAACTGCCATGATTCATTTGGAGGCTTGCTTTGAAACCTAATATGTATTTGTCACAAGCAGGAGCTGTGGGAGTCCAAGTTCAGATAAAACCAAAGCCCAGTTGGGTCTATATGTGTTAGCATTAGCATACAGCGCAGAGCTAACCCGGCTAACACTTTGTTACAGTCACAGTATGGTGCATCACTGCGGAGGCATGATAACATTAGGCATACATTCATCGTAATAGCAAATAATGTTTAACTGGGGCGTGACGAGTGCACAGGTTGCACGCTCCCACTTTGGTGCAAGCTGAGGGCACGCCAATCAAAATATTAACCATATTTACAGTAAATGAATGCCAATGTGTTCGTGCAAACGGATGTCTCAAACTCACTAGTACACATCTAGCAGTGGTAGATTCAGGATGTTTGAGGGGCCACAAGTGACATATTTATAGTGAAGAGATGGCAGTTACAGGGCAAGGCACCCAAGAGGGCACTTCATCATGTTTTAAAGTCTTTTATTAAAACATGGGGCCAACAAAAGGGGGGGCAACTGTACTCCCTGCACCAACCCAGAGTCCACCAGTGCCTTCCATTACTCTGATTGACAGCTCCCTCTTCCCACAATGCATTGTAACATCAAATAAGCATATTTCCTCACTGAATGAAGCGACATTCATACCTTTTTCAGCATACAGTTGAAAGTATACCTATGTAGCATATAGTGTCAAGATGGCCATGAAATATCAAATGTTACAAGATAAAAAAAAACATGATTTGCTTCTCAAAAACTGCTACAAGCTTTATAGATAGTTGTTTGGTATCGTTGTACTTGCCTGCGGCTGGAAGCAGTGTAACTCTGCTGAAGCAATAGGCCAATGTTAGCTGTAATAGCTGTGTTTCATGCAGAGCTGCATCTGAACAGAGCAGAGGAATGCTAACCTGCTGAGTCGAACAGCAAAACATATTAGCTTTGATGTGTGCTAATGATGAGGGAGAAGGACGGCGGTTCAGCCTGATCACCTCAGGGGGTGAAGGTGGGCGGGAAACGGTGCATCGTACAGAACAGCCGACTTCCGAAAAAGACACAAGTTAATTAAACACATTTTGTCAATGGGTGTAGGACTAATGGCTGAACAGAGTGTGTGAACTGTCCGTCACTCATTACTTCACGAACTTAGTGAAGTTTATGCTGCACATCTGCTGTGCACACAACTCAACCACATCAGTGTTTAGCTCTGCTCAGTGTACAGATCACAGATCATGTGGTGCAAATGAACAGCTACACATAATCTACTGAATGTTCATACCATAAACAGCACGCTACCGTGAATGCAAATAGCAAGACGGTGAAAGTTTCCCCCTTAGTATTTGTATAAATCCTAACAGTGACCATTAACTAGGTTAAAGTGTCAGCTTTTGATTTTTTAATGTTTACTTCTCATATAATGGTTCACTGATCAATCACTGCCTGAAATGTTTTAAAACACACACACACACACACACAGGTCTACTCTTATCATGTCTACTCTTATCATGTCTACTCTTATCATGTCCATCTTATCTTGTAAACAGCTTTTTTTTCCCAAACACTTCTCATGCATCTTAATCTGATAGTGCCACAGCAGAGATAATTTCAGCTCCACGATTCACCATTCACCATCCCTCCAAATATAATTGAAGTAAAGATCATCCATACATGGCCACTAAACTATTCAGGATTTACACTGATGGTACTGTGTATGTTTGGTACTGATCTCTGCTTTATGTCATACGTGAAGCTGTGAAGAAGACTGCGGTACACCGGGGATGCACTGAATTGCTCAGAGATCCTCAGGGAGAGCTGGAAAACACGCTGGAAAAACAACATCTGGCTGCTCCTGCTTGCCCCATTGCCACTTTGATGCGAATGAGCAGATAGAACAAAGGTGGCAGATGATTGGATGGCAATGACAGTTACATCAGAGGAAATAATTTGTGACGAATAATCTAATTAAAGCACGATCCTCTGTATCATCCGTGATGATCTTTAAAGATGAATAAACTTGAAAGGGTATGTGAAGTCGCGTTTGTGTGTCCGGCCGTCCGAGTTTGTTCCGACTCTGTCATCAGCTCCACATTTCTTACATTCTCACGGGTTATCTGAGCAGCGTGCCAGCATGAAAGGAACGGTCACCCTGTTCTCAGAAATTAGAGAGGGAACGCACGGCAGCATTCTCCAAATCATCCACTCATTATGACATTTCTCAGAGGTAAAGACAAGCAAAACACACAGTTGTACCACGTGTTTATATTATTGACCCAGATGCAAATACAAGTTCTCTTCTTTCCAATAACAACTGGAATCATACCAGTCCAGTTTAATTCAATCAAGAATAATCCAATATTAAACTGAATAGTTCAATCCATAGTTTAAACCACCCATAACTGTCTAGACCATGATTCAAGATCCATGCATTATTCCCTGAGAAATGAATGGAGAAAAAGAAAGGCCTATCCACCCATTCTCGCACTTTAAAGAACATTTTATTATCTTCCTGGCTCCATCCATTTATCTGGATCCACACCCAAAAGAAAATGGCGTCTTTTCTTGGCCAGGACCCATCCTCCATCCAAGTGTTGGCGAAATCTGTTCAGTAATTTCTGTGTTATCCTGCCGACAAACTAACCGACCCACCGACAAAGAAAACAACACAGCATAACAAACAAATAAAAAAAGATAATCGAGCTTGCACCAATCAAAGTACCACCGTGGATCATGATTCACTGCTGAACACAGTGGAGATTTCCTTCTCATGAGGTGGTAAAGACCCAAAGCTAAAGTGCCTCTTGCTCTCCTTTCCTCCTGGATGTATATGTATGCATCAGTCATTTTTTACTATTATTACTTTTGTTAAAACTTATAATAATCTATACACACAGACTGAAGGCGAACAAGAGAATATAATAAGGTTTCCAACTGACACCCATTTAAGAAATGTCTCTGCCTTTCACTCATTGCAATTTGAGACATCATATTTATTAAGAAAGCAAGCTTAAATAGGTCATTTAAAGGTGCAAAATGTCAGAATTGCGCACCTGTTGAATTCATACTAAAAACAAATGGGGGGCAGCATATCACCTGAGTGACTGCTAACTGTGGCTAACTAGCTGCTGTTAGCCAGTAAGCTCCAGTTAACCGTGCGGCTAGCGGTGCAGACCGGGAACTCAGGAAGTGTTGGTGTTCACATCACTAGCGCACAGCAGCTTTGGACCAGGATTTCTTCGTTTTGGGTGACAAAAGAAAGCTCAATGTTGAGGACCAGCTGTGTTCCGACAAACACATATGCTCTCCTTTTTCACGTTTTAGAACAGAAGCAAGAAACTGAGAAGTCTTTCTTCCCTGAAACATGAGGGCTATTTTAGGGTAGTTGCTCGTGCTCAGGAGTGCAGCACCGTTACAATGACCGCAGTGTTGGTCCAGTCCAGTCCAGTCCAGTCCAGTCCTGTGCTGTGCTGTGCTGAACAGAGCCAAGTTCATAGGGGTGAAAACAGACTCAGCACTGTGTCACTTCCTCAGCACTGCAGACGTCACACTGTAGCTGACACATGTTCCATACCCGAGCAAACCCACCACTCCCATGATGAAATCATTCGGCACAGGCAACCGCTCCTGGCACCGTTAAACCCACAGCGAATACTATCCCACCCAACTTTGCTCTGCTTAGATGTCATAATGCTGCTGATGTAAAACTGAATATGTACACAAAGTACGTTGTACATGTTCCAAACTGCCTCCTGGACTTTCGTATTGATGCTTAAAATGAGCCGGCTGAAACAGCTCTTCTCCATGCTTCAAAGATGCTACGCAGTTGATTCCGCTGACTTGAGCAGCTGTTGCGGTTTAGTTCCTACATGTGTTTGAAACGGAATGGTAACGTACTGCGTGCCCGTTGACCCTGTCATCGTTCATCATAGTCTCCCCCACCTCCACCTCCTCCTTCTCTCCCTCACCATGTTCACCTCAGCACGCAGCTATCCCCCCCCCAAAAAAAAATTGGACGGTTATTGTTGCTCCCCGGCTAGTAAGTGAGAATTATGACAGCAGGAAGACGAGGGCGACAGCCACAATCATATGTGAAACGCACCCATAAAACATTGAGGGTTATATTAGGACATCTGCTTTTTTTCCCTTTCCCTCTGTCATTATAGCCTCTTGTAGGAGCATGGCACAAAGTTAGCCAACTCCCAAGTCCTGTTACATTATCTTAAGTGTATTAACTTCTGCTCTTTGGCTCTGGAGGGTGACTTCCATGCATTCCAGAAATATGCATGCAAACAGCTATGTCAACATGCTGACATTCCAACTTGTGACGCTTCAGATATCAGTCCTTGTGCTCTGTGGCCCACTGATGCACAGCTCATCTCATCTGCATGGCACCGTGCTGATACATATGCACTCACACATTTTACTGGAGGCTTGTTAACACGGTGACAAGTTAAGTGGGTCTTCCTTCATCCTTTGCACTCTGACCTGACGTTATTTGGTTGCGTGTGACGTACACAGTTAGCCTCGCATTCCCTGCTAGATGGTGCAGTAGCATAGATGGACTGCCAGACAGTGTGTGTGTGTGTGTGTGTGTGTGTGTGTGGTTTTGCTGCCCAGCCTGAGCCCTCTGGGCACTTGGTAAAGCGTGGGTGCTTCATGTTAAAAGGCCACACCCATGTGCGCCTTGTATTAAAAAAAACTCTGCTCCCCCCCAGTTGCTTTACTCCCTCAGCCAACACAAATCAGAGCTTCTCTCACATAATCCCACAAGCGTCTCTCCTTGTCCTCCCTTTTCCCTCTTCTGTTTTCTCCCCACCTCTTTACACGCTGATACAGTGGAGGAACAAGTGAGTGACAGTGAGGGACAAGCTGAGGCAGAGGAGCGAGGAGGGAGAAATCTGCTCCCGTGTTGTTGAGCAGCCAATCTCTGTGAAAGGAAATCCTCCCCTGTCACAAAGAGAGCTCCATCTTTTGTGCAAGTAAAGCACTCGGGGCCTTTTCTTGTCGCGGCTGCACCAGCCCCCCTCGCAAAAAAAAAAAAAAAAAAAAAAAATCCCACCCCCGTTGTGGCTTCCCCCCCCTCCACAGTTGTCACCCCTTTCATTGTTTTCCCTTTGTCTGTCCCTGAGATTATTAAAAATGGCGAGAAATGATAACAGAAGTGTTTCCACAACTTTACTAAACGTGAGCTGTCACACACACAGATCTGCCTCCTATAGGAAAACTGCTTTCTGGCGCAGGAGAATTGCCATGGTAACCATACAACCAGCTGTTCAGAAGGCTCTCAGGACAAAGCGACGCTTTACCATGCTGTGCTTGGTCCGACTCAGCAAGTATCACTTTTCAGGACACACCTTACAACTTCCAATTTACTCTCGTTGTCCCCAAGCTGGGAGATAAAAAAGAAGTTGTGAGTCTTACCATCAGAGCTGACAGTGTCTTGATGATCAGGGAAGTCCTGTCCAGTGTCCCTGTAATCCACCCAGTTAATCCCCTCTAGACTGTCGTAGCTGGCCTGAGCTTGATCCTTCACCGGTACCACTGTGAAGTGAGGCATGTTTTCATCTCTCTCCTCTGCGTCTCCAGCTCAGACTTAACATAGCAGGCTAGCTGTTAGCCGGCCTCAGTTCAACTCCCACTAATGGCAACTACATTCCACTACACTGCGCTCACTTCCTCTGGAGGGTATTATCATACTCCCCGCCCATAGGCCAGCCCCTCACTGGGCTCTCTGTGTGAACAGAAAGGGTATGGAGGTCCCAGGGATGCGTTTTGGGAAGACGCTCACCCTCCCCAAGGGGGCAGGGGTGACATGCAGGGCTCCAGCTGAAGAGTTTAGCTTTGTCATCTCTGAGTCATGCAGAGTGAGAGGGTGAGAGGGAGCTGGGTGACCCCTTTTCTTCATAATGTCATAATGACAGCAGACAGAGTGAACCTTGTCTATCCAAAGTTCAGACAGACGGTCCTCTGTGTATGCAGGCCTTTCCCAAAACACACACACACACACAGCGACGTGGCAGGTTGGAAAATAATCAAACTACATTGGTGACGGGGAAGCACAGAGTGGAGGAGGGAGTGGAAGAGGCAGCTTGTCAAAAACAGAAGGAAAAGTTAAATGGACCCAGCCCCCATTCCAACAGCTCAACGTGTCAATATAACCTTTGACCCAGCCGTCGATCAGAATCTGGACCGTAGCTTCGTCTGCAAAATTTGGCTGAATCATTTATTAAATGACATTAAATTAATGTTTGGAGATGGTGAAGGAGCTGTAGAGGCTGTAGACCAAGGCTGAGCAGTATCATCCCCAAAAGAAGCTGCAGTTTACCCTCCTGTTCCCCCCCCAAGAATAGTCGCCACTGTCGACCATAATAGCAGCACATCAAAGACTCTGTAGTAAGGCTGTTATTAGAGGTCCTGTTTAGGGCAGGTTTAGATCTCTCTCCTGCTCTGTTTGGATTGCGGAGGCTTTGTTAAACTGTTTGTGGGTCTCGGGTGATTTTTCACTCTGTTCTGGAAACATTCAAAGTAGACATTGGAAAATAATCTACGAAAGAGCTGCAGTGTAAGTCACTTGGCTGAAGTGCAAGGAGGGATAAACCACACATGTATAAAAATATACTTTCTGGCATATGAGGCAACCCCTGTGTAAGAAGGGAAAATGACTAACTCAGGTCCAGATATGCCAGTAATTAAGCCCAGTGAGAAACATTTATATATAAATGACTTCATACGATGGCCACAATTATGATAAGTTTAATTAGTGAATAATCTGCAGATTTTTTCCACAGTTAATAAATTGTCCAGCCAAAAGTGACGTCTTTAAATTGCCTCTTTTGTCCAACAAAACAAAAGACTTCAACTTCACAATCATAAATGACAAAGAAATATTCAAGAAGCTGGACCCAGCAAATTCTTGATATTCATGGTTGAAAAATGACTGAAACGACTAAACAATCATTACAATCATTTTTTAAAAAACCAAGTAACTGACTAATCATTGCAGCTCTCTACTCCAGTCAAGGTTTATTTTGTTTTATAGCACACATGGCCTACAAACATGGAAAACACTTAACACTTTCATAATGATATTCATTTGTAATGCAGCATCAATTTCTGATTGTTTATGTTTAATGTAAAACTGTCAAAGTTCAAAGTGCAGAGGACATCATGGCACGTTGGAAGCTGCTCTTGGTGTGGACACATGTGCTGTTTTGCTGTACTTTACAGTGATGCCACAGGAAACTGTATCAAAATACCCTTTTGAATTAAAAACATGAGAAAACCTCGAGACTTAAAAGAAGATATATTCCTATCAGCGTTCCAGAATGGCCTCTACAGCGTCACTAAATCAATCTGCTTGATGTTGATTTGTAAATCTATTCAAAAATTCCCTCATGGACACGTTTCTTCTAAGGTAGTAAAACTTCTTAGATGACAGAACTACTGGTTCAAGTGTTTTCGCCCCCCTTTATGTGAATTTGTGAAAAAATTCAAGGCTCCTCAATAATTAGTACCTGTTACACTTTTACAGCCCCACAATAAACAACACAGTGTCGTCTCTCTCCAAACAGTCCAAGTCTTTGATGTAGTAGAAGTCGGCCTAACGTCTTTTTCCTGACTGACTTGCTCGCCTGGCAGAGTATCACACATGGGACGCCATCAACCATATAAGGTCATTTCCTAGACTGACTAACGCATGCAGCGCTGTCTACAAGCAAGGGTCAGTGAGCAGCAGGCAGGCAGGGAGGCAGGCGGGGAGGGGAGGCCGGCCCTGACGCACTCTTTCTCTTCTTCCACCACAATTACTCAGTCTTGTGGAAAGCCATGTAAGCAGGGGAGGAGGAGGAGGGGAGCAGGTACCGGGAAACATGAGGCCATGAGAGGATCAGCATGTTTACAGAAGAGAAAAGGCATTTGAGGATCTGGTGGGGAAGGCACTGGGGTGAGATACTGCTGTGTTTGTGAGCTTCTTGCGTTTGTCAGCAACTGGTCCCTGGAGCACTTCTGGACCTGGAACAGGTGTGGTCAGAGGTTCAAAATGAGGTCAGGTCATGACTCCAAAGAAACTCTGGCACTGGCTGCAGAAAGTCGCCTGTATGTTTCTGTCAGTAACTGAAAAAAAAGCTTGACAACACATGAGGTAAAGACAACAGTAAGATTGGTTCCAACAGGTTCCCCCTCGTCTGGCTTGTGACTATACCAAACCCCCACTAGATGGCAGCCTTACACCTCAGGCATTCAGCAATGCTCATATCTGTCTTTTCAGCCTCTAGATACATTTTAAGTGATCGCCTCTAGGTGTCAGACTATCAATACCTAATGAATAAAGTAGCATCGTGTATAGTCTGATATCACCTCCAAATGTTTAATTTGGCAAACCTGTCATGATAATAATAATAATCAATCTCAGAGCAGATGACCAAAATCATCCCAACACCTTAAAGCCACTTTATGAATTAAAGAATGTGAAAAGTCAAACTGCAAAAACAAACTGGTGTGTTTCTCAACTGGTTTTCAATACAAGGCTGCTCCTGGGATGTTAAACGATCACCTTATAATCTATCCCTCAAGTTTCATGAAAACCATCTTTTCCCACACACATCCCTTCAGCCATCTAAGAATTTCGTGAGATAAAGAACAACTTTGAAGGCCTTTGTCTAAAAGAGGGTATTTCTTTGCATTTTGAGTGAATGCGTCTTAGCTGCATGGCTAAATCTAATTGGCTGTGAAAGCTAAGCACCCCCTTGTCTTTCTGCTAGTGACATTGATTGGGACTTTCTAATACTGTGCCCGGGGGGACTTAAGTCGATCCAATTACCTTTGGCTGCAATCGTTAGCTTGACGTGGCCCCGGGGTCCCTTTCACTTTGTCTCTAGCACTGAATATCTGCCTCTGTGGACAATGAATGCCACGCAGCCTGACTCCTCTGGTGACTGAAAGGTTGCCCAGAGTATATATTGCCTCCGTAGCTGCTTTACCCCGTTGAATGCAGCGAGACTGAGCGCAACCTTTGGTGGCTTCAGTCTGTGTCGCTCTATGGGACTTATTCCTGTTGCTACAGGTGATAACTCTCACATCAGTCTCCTTATAACAACAGATTTTTAACTTGCCAAGGCCTCTCAAATTATATTTTAACCAAATGCCTTTGAAACTTAAAGCATCATACGACTGTTTTTGATAATGAGTTGCAGTTCGTTTCTGTCCAACACCACAGTGCTTCTCTTCCAGGCATAATCCCTTAATCTGTTCTTCACCTGCACAGGCACAATGATAATATAAATACAGGATAAGTTTACTCAGGAACGGCTTAATTTCATATAGCTCCTTTGGTTTCAGGGTCATCTTATGTTGTGCGTGTTGGCCTGCTGTCACTCTGTTGTTGCTCTAAAGACACTTGAGTAGAGCCATTGTTGATATAATCAGTCAGACCTGTGATTTCCCTATAATTGCAACACCAAATTTTTTGGAGGCAAGAGCTGGAAGATTAAATCATGTTATCTTTATCCAAATTGCCCGTCAACTAAGCATCCTGCGCTCACAATCAATGCATCCAGGGGGGGGAAGCACCATATATTATCCCTGATAATGCCACATTGTGAACAACAAATCTGTATGGAAATAATTCCAAAAAAAAAAAAAAAAAAAAAAAGGAAACTCGCTATCAAGACAAAAAAATTAGCTGGTCAGTGTTTCTAACCATTTGCTCACTGTGTGCATATATACTGTTGCTGAACAGTAAGAGTTGAGACTGATTCAATATTGGTATCGGTCACCTGATCCTGACTTGATTCCCTCACAGAATATTGGACTGATGTCACAAATCCATGTTCCGATCTGATGTTTTTATATCCCTCTGGTGCTAACAACAGTTGTGCTGGTAGTCGAGGATGTTAACACTAAGTCAGTTCTATGACGGGACAACTGGACAGATAGCTACAGATATCAGATAACTGTGTTTCACTGTCGTTCACAGTTTCTTTCTGAGAACTGTCCCTGCTCTGTGTGTTTCATGGCAGGAGTCCAGACAGACATGTGGCCGGGGGGAGGGACACTGACGTGACTCCAGTTGGTGACAAGGTGGGCTGTCCAGAAATCTGCAACTCTTTACTTTGAGGATTTGTTTTAGTAAGAGAGATGATGTGCTCTAATCAGGTGCATTTTTGGAAAAAAGGAAAAGAGTTTTTATGTTCAGTTGTAGCACTTAGAAACAAAGAAAATCTGAATCAGCAGGCCAGAAAAAAAAAAGGTTACTGGAATTGGCCAGGAAAACTGCAATCAGTTCATCTCCATATTATATTGGCAACATTTATTATTCAACTCCATGCGATCCTTTATTGGCATCTTGTGGCACTCAGGTGGGCATATATCTGTTTTTCTCTCTCTCTTTTTTTTTTTTTACATAGTCCATCCTTACACACACTGTCGTCCGACAATTGCATGGTAGGCATCTGACATTCAAAACTGTTTCATGCCACGTGTTCTTTGCTTGTAGCAAAAGGTTTGTCCACTAGAAAGATTTTCACTGACAGCCACTAGAAGAAAATCATCAATCAAGAAAATACATTTAGATGAGTTATATATTTCTTTGAAATCTGCAAGAACTTACTTTCTTTCTTCTTTTGTGTATTGCAGAGAAGAAAAAAAACAACTATAAACTGCTTTATGCCACAAGGACAAACACACACACACACACACACACACACACACACACACACACACACACACACACACACACACACACACACACACACACACACACACGCACACACACACACACACACACACACCATCCTCTCAGGAAATCTACTGCTGATGGACATGATAACATTAGGACCATACTCCTTCTGTGACAGATTGCAGACTAGGAACCAGCTCAAACTGGATTACAAATAAGAGACTCAAAGAGAAGGTAAAAAACAGGGAAAATGAGAATGTGGACGAGAGGAAGAAAAACTGAACCGTTACTAGACATCTGAAGAGGTAGAGACATTAACCAGGGTTCTCTCCTCACTCACCACAGGACGGGTTTGTCTTTTCCCTATCTGCTCTGCTTTTGTCTTTGTAGATAGCAGGAGCACTTCATCTAATCTCTGTACTTTCAGCATTGCGTAATGTCAGACAACAACACTGGACAGCAGAATTGACCTTGATCTCTGTCTTGGTTTGCCTGCAAAGTGAATTACGATGTTGATCAGCTGTCTGAATTCAATGAAAATGATGAAGCCGCCTGTTATCGACTTGGGTTTAGCCATGTTTACATAAAATGTGAAGCGAACTTTTGATCTGGTGTATTTCCAATTCAGCAATTCAGTGGCTACTTCACACGTGGACGCAAGAGTAGCAGAGAATAAATCAGGAGACAAAATGGAGAGATGTCTTCAGGAATCACTGTAGATAGGGTAAGGTGTAACTGTTCTTGCTTGTCAGCTAGCATCGGCCATGTTGCACGCTGTCCAGAGACGACAAAGGGGTGCAATGAGATTAATGCACGCAGCAGACAGTGGAAACAGCTGATCAGTCAATGTTCGTTACCTCAGAGGTCATTCAGCAAATCTGTTTCCATCAACCATTTTGCACAAATATGTCAAAAACCACCTCAAGCGAGGTTACAAAAATTTTTGCAGATTACAGGATGATCTTTTCTAATTTTGCCATTTCTGTAACATTTCTAATGCTGTAGTCATTCATTAACCATCTTGGATTAAAGTCAGAAAATTCTATAAAAGTGGAAATACTGGTCTTTAATGAAGTCGATCTTCTTATCAAGCTGCACAGTCGTGCATGTGTTAGCAAGAGACGCTGGGTTTGATTCCTGGATGGGGCATGGGTTTCCTCCATGCCACAAACAGGGTTTCACTACATTGCACATGGTATACTTGTATAAATGTGATAAATAGACATTCATCCTCTGAAAATCTTCAAAAATGAAAGTCAACGTCATTCTGCTTTGGAGTGAAGTGCGAGAATGTTCCATCTGAGTTCAGTTTCATCTCAGAACCTGCTTGTATCTGTGCTCTCTGTCCTCCTGCCTCAAGTGTCTTCCAACAAGCAGTGGGATGTGACTGCCACAGCTGTGGTGACTTGGGTTAATTAGCAGTCCAATCTACATAGTAGGGAGTAGTATGAATGATCCTGTGACTATTGTGCTTCTGAGTCTGTGAATTTGGAGGATATTACGGTGCGTGTGTTTCTGCCCCGTCACATCTCTTAAACCTTGCTGCTCTAAAATGCAAGTTTTGCAAACGTTAAGTTGGTTTGCCATCCCATTTCTGGGGGACTGAAAGCTGAAATGTTCCCACACTGGAAGAAAAGTTACATTTGGTTTTGCAACCAGAGCAGCTTGAAGATGGAACATTCCGTGTGTGCATGCAGAATCCCCTTGTTTAGGACCTTTGTTTTCAGTATTACGTTCAGACTGCCACAGTCTTCACTGCAGCAGCGGTTGCTTCACAGCACTCAACATGCTCTGACACAAAAACACACCCGGCCAAGTGGGAGGAGGCGTCAAGCCCCTGCTGGTCCCGAATCAGTCCAAAGTCTAAGTGTGTTTAGTGGGTTATTGAACCGATTCATTTGTCAACCATTCTGTTGATGACCTGCTTTTATGTGTAAAAAGGTAAAATAAGACAAGCTCACTTCTAGGGTTGGAATGCAATACATGTGGGAAGTTCATTAAGTGCAAGTCAGGTTGCACTTCAAATCTGACGAAACATTTAAAGCAGCGTGACATCGATGTGAACGAGTCGGCCGTGTTTGATGTCTTGTGGTCTCCGAGCCAGCGCTGGCACATTCCAAGCATCTACACTCTGAGATGACTTAGACTTCATTCAAATATATTAATAACACATATCAGTGTGTGAATCGATACAATTCAAAAGATACCAAATCCTAGTCACTACCTTGGATCTTAAACAAGAGAGCCCATGCCACCCAGCATATCTGTTTAGGTCTTCTGTGTCATTTTGAACAACACTTAAACGTTTGTGCTAGTTGTGCTCTGAATGGCTTGGCAGACCCAGTCTGTCCCTGATAACTCCAAGCTGCTGCTGATGTCTTCAACATCTGAAACAGACCCATAGAAAAACTAAACAAAGCTGATGTGCATAAATTCAGCTGAAATACACCTGCATCTGCAGCAGCATGATGATCCGACAACAAGCACCCACAGTGGGAAACAACAACAATATGGTAATCAAGCAAAGCCAGAGAATCATCAAAAATCCTTCATTTATATTAGGGGTGAGCGATTGGACAAATGCATCCACAGTTGGTTTACTGCAGCTAGGTTCTAGTCTTCTTTTTTTTGTTTTCACTCAATAAGTGATTAACCTGTGAAAAAATGCCTGTCGACCGCCTGGGAAAAGGGCTCTTTGTTCAAGCTACCAGAGCAAGTTGTGCGGCCCCTCACCTCGGCTGAAGAGTTGGAAATAAATGCAACCTATACACGTGTTCCCAAACTGTCCATATTTTCTGGCAAAAATCCACTTCATCATTGTGCGCTGAGGAGTGCAAGAATTAAGTGGAAGCGTGTGTCTAAAAATGCGTGCAGTGCTGGTGTACACCTTGCCGGATATATCTGCAATCGCCGACTGATGGGCGGGCGTTGGGCAGGTGGAAAATTTTAACATATTGCCCAACCATAATTTATCTGCTCCAAAGACTGGTCATGTATTTTTATGTCCTGTATCAACAGTAAAACCATTTGTAGCTGAATGGACGACAGGTCAATCAGTATTCCAAATTTAATGACAAAAGGTCAAAGATACAGATACAAATTCCACATGCTTGATGTTTTGTGTCACATTTCCTTTCCTTACTTTCAGTTTGGAATATTTGTCATGAAAGGTGCTGTTTTCTTCAGTTGAGTGCCATGTTAAGCCCTTCGCCTTCCTTACAGAGATCTGCAGGAACAAAGACAGAGAAAGAAATCAGTTCTGTCTGATACGACACGTTGTGTTTTTGTTCTTTACTGAGACAGGTTTTAAATGAAGCACCTGTCTTGGAGTCGAAGTCGAAGTTAGGTTCTCCTGAGAAGCCAAGACAGCTTGCCTGCTGCTTAAACTTTTCCAGGTCGGAGTCCTTCAGGGTCCGCTCTTTGGCTGGAAAAATAAAAAATAAAAAAATAAATAAAATAGATGTGTCTTGCATTGCCTGTACTGTGTTTAATATAAAATGTGTCATTTTCTCTGTGTGACTTGTTTTTTCCTACCCATCAAGTAGAAAACACGAGCGTTGACCTCCTTGTCTGTCTTAATGCTGCTTTCATAATTCATAAAGCGAAAGTACTGGCCGAGGTCCTTGACGCTAGAGTTGCCGCTGAGGACCATACAGCCATCACAGCCTGGCAGCACATGGTACTCTGCAGACATGCTGCCCACTAAGGACAGAACAGAGTCAGAAAATTTGGATAAAACCTTTCTATTCACATTCGGAATAGGAAAAAAAGCTTTAAAGTCAGTTTTCCAAGTGTGTAGTCATGTTCCTTTGAGCTAAATTATCATCATGCTAACACGTTGATGTTTAGCAAGTATAATGTTTACCACGTTCAACAGCAACACAAATTTACCATATATGAAAAACAACATTCTCTATGTTGATTTGTCATCACATAGAGAATATTTACTTTACTTCATGTTTTCAAATGTGTCTACTCTTCATATCTTCGAGCATCATGTCAGATCAGGAAACTTACCATCCACTTTCACAACATTGCCGTCCACGGTAAAATTGACTGTCATGCCATAGCAGCTTCCATTTCTGAGAAAAGACAGAGCAGGAGTTGAGTTCATCGCCGTATTAAGGACTTCTTGTCCATGTTGGCTTAAAAAGTGAAGACTCCTTCCACTGATGAAGAATACTACACTACTAAGAATACTGTTTTTAGGTTCTGAAGACAGTGAAACCTGAGCTCTGATTTTGTTAAACTGCTATTTCAAAGTGAAGATGCTCAACCTTTAAGCCAACAGAGACAATATAATGAGTTACCAAGACCAACAACTCTTCAGTTCAGGCTTGACAACTGACTTGTATTATGGAGGTATGTGAAATTAGCAGACTTGTTTATTTCTGTTTTTTTTTCTGTTTTTCATTTCAAGACGTGACTGTCACAGTGGTACAAGCTATGTGCAACATTAAAGGTAAAATTTGTAAGGAAGTTGATGTTTGATTCTCATTCCCATCTCTGACCGACCCGACCTACAATCCCAAAGTGTATCTGATGAGTTGGGAATGAAACAACTGGATCACAGACTGGACCATAAGCGCATTGTTTTGTAGGGTCACAGGTTATGTTGTAAAACAGAACCTGTTTTTGACTGGAACATCCGCCGTGTGGGAGTCAGTGTTACAAAGATGGATCCATATTTGGTTTTGGGAAGTTAGACTCATACTTTATCCTCAGAAGTATAATTCCAACCTCTGATTTATTGTTTTTTTTTCAACCATATGATGACAGAAGCTATTGTGTTGTGTATTTGTGGGTTTGATGTTATCTCACAGCTTGTGCTCCTGATGAATGACAAGTGTTTTGTCGCTGGACGGTGATGCTGTGACGTTCATCCAATAGCTGCTGCTGGCATTCAGGAGTTCGTTATAAACGGCAGAGTCGGTGTAACCCATGATGAAGTGTGTCATGCCGTGGAGCTGCAAACAGACACAAAATCAGTTAGTGACGAATATTAACAGATGGAATGGCTAAGTAACTCTTGTTCAATTAGTCTTTAATCATAGGGTTCATCTTTTGTATCATATCTTTGCTAAATTTTTACAGATTTTAATAAAGGATGAGCGGCACTGAAGAAAATGTAGTGACCTTCTTGAGGCAGAAAGAGAACATCACTGTTTTGAAAAAGGACCCATCTTTAGATAGTTTGGCTTTTTACAATCCGACCAGGAAACATAGCAGCCGACATCACAGATCCAGTTGCATATTTAATTGTGACATCTATTGTGGTAATTTCTAATGTGAACGTTTTTATTGCAGTGACATTTTAGGCCAAATTGCCCAGTCCTACGACTAAACATCTGGAAGACCCAAATTTCAGCACTCCAAGTGGTTGCCTTCGTAGGAAACAAGTCACAACATGGAATTCAGTTAAATATATTTGTATCATCGTGCAGTGTTGCATCTTCTGTGTTTGTCACGAATTGCAGCTTTTTTTTTTTTTTATCTTTAAGAGAAATGGACGATTCAGGTTTACTTGATTGCAATGCGAATGCTAACGCATGACACACACAAAAAGAGTTTCCCCCAAAATCTTAGTGCTGCTTGAATGTCTCAGTGCTAATGCTAACCTGGAGGTGGAGGCAGGAATCAGAGGAGAGCTTACCACGGAGGGGTCCTCCAGAGACAAAGGCGTCACCAAGGGTTGGCATTCCTCAGGTGTCAGAGCCGAGACACTCAGAAACAGCCCCGCAAACAAGAAGCAACTGCTGAACTGAAGATTCATGATGCTGCGGTTGGTCGGAATATAACTGAAGACAACCAATGAGTGGGACGCTTGTCTGCAGGGACCTCTGATGAAAGCTGCTCGACTGAGCCTCGCTGAGCCGGACAGCCTTTATAGAAGTCGCTGTGACGGTTACAACACTCTAGATTTACATTTTTGGTCCAGAGTTAGGAGAGCAAAATTTAACCGTAAGCTTATCTCTCTTTGGTCAAAGGGGATTTTAAGGTCTTCTGTGTAGGCGTTACAGGAGTTCATAAGATAAGATAAACCTTTATTGATCCACGATCCACAATGAAATAATGTTGATATAGCCCAATGGTACAAGTAAGGACAGACGAGCATAGAGAGTGAAGATGCAAGATAATAAAGTTATACACCACTTAATTAAGAACAGGACAGAAAGTTTAAAAAGAGGATTTAGAGGACTAAATGGAACCAAAGTGAAAGGATGCACCTTTATTTTAACAGATATCTGATAATTGTCTGCTTCTCAGTGCTGATACCGGGAAGTTAACCGGTAATGTCACATTTTCACGTTTTAAATAGAAGTTCATAAAATGTAGTTTTTTGCACACCTGAGGGTGAGAAAGCTCAAGACACAAAGTGAACAAACATGGATGATTAAGAATCCCATAGCTCAAATTAGATGTTGTGTTAGTTGATTTGTTGTGTTGAAATATTTAAACTTTTTCTAACCTCTCTCGTGGAACATGTTTTGCAAATTACAATCATCGTTTCTGAAAACATAAAAAACGTCCAGACCAATGACAACACGTTTTAGCTGTCTAGTCTACACTGTGTGGCTCTACCCAGGAGTCCTCTTCTTCTTCTTCTTCTTCTACTTCTTCTTCTTCTTCTTCTTCTTCTTCTTCTTCTTCTTCTTCTTCTTCTTCTTCTTCTTCTTCTTCTTCTTTTTAATTGGGCAGTGAAAGTAATAGTATCAGTGTCAAAGCTGAGAAGTGGTGGAGTGTAACTAACTACAATTAACTCAGTTTTGAGGTACTAGTATATCCACTTTCTGCTACTTCATACTTCCACCCAGCACCAAAGTATTGCACTGATGCTGTTAATTGATGAATGCTGAATATTGGGCCCCAATAATCCTTCTACCCCTACTGGAAACCAACTTCTAAGGTGCACACCACCACCTACTGTTCCTGTGTGTGAAGATGCTGCACTTGTTAAGTCAATGCAAGCAATTTGGCTTTGTTTCATTGGCTATAATTTACGATAAATAGCCAATAATACACATATCTGCCCAATATTAGGTGTGTTAGTGTGATTATTGGCAGCAGAATCAACTTGTCTGGTGGTCTAATTAAAAATATGATCCGTAGAACATTATAGAGATGTTGTATCCATAAAATATAGAATATAAACTGAGTCAAGGCAATGTCAATATGTTGATGGAGGTTCTAACTCATCCAGGTGATGGTAAATCTAGGTGCTGTACCGTAGGCAGCTGAGGAAGCCTCTTGGATGAGAGGTTAAACCTCTTCAAAAAAATGAAACAGGCAAGTCCAGTCGCCTACGTTAAAGCACCTACAATAATCATGCTACATAATGGTATAGCATATGATATGAGATATAATAAAGGCTGTGTGTAGTGATAAACAGTAGTATATTTAGTACATTATATAAAGTGTAGTCAAGTAATATGAATCAGAGTTATACAAACACTGTTTTTGTATCAATCATTCACTGATTTGTTGAGTTGACCTTGGCCACAAATTCACTGAGCATACAGGACAGCACGCAGCTGCTTCAATCCACCTGAAACCCAGACTGGTGCGTCACGTCCACTCAGTTATTTACTGGGGTTGTTGCTACAAATGCTGCATTCAAGCTCGGTATGTAATTCATTATTTGATTAATCACGGTTAAGAATGTAACCAATTAATAAATGTCTTAATCGAAAATCAGAGACAGACACAGATACATCAAATAGTTTCTCACACTAACAGATTACAGATACTTGTTTTTTTTTAAAAGATATATCCAAATAAATCACAAATTACTGGTGTGAGGAAATGTATTTAATTCAAACACAGTTTGTCATTTAATTTCTACAAAATATATTTTAGCCATTTCGTTGCCTCTATATGTGTTGCATTCTGTCTCCAGTTCTTGAGAAACCCAACAGATGGGAGCCTCGTAATTAAAATGAAGTCATTATTTTGTGTTATTTCATTTTATATTCAAGTAACTTTATATTTACTATATCAGTTGTTTGAACGCCTTATGTAGCCAACTCTAATTTAACATCACACGTAGATCATGTCAGTGGTTAAAACAGTTTTCTAAGAATGTTCAAAATGTTTCATATGTTATCACTCTCTGCATCTTCCTCCTTCTCCCCCTCCTCCTCCTCCACCTCTCCTCCTCCTCCTCCTCTCTTTTCATTCAGGCTGCCCACTAACGGACCACAAGCTCCCTGGGAACATGTACCTCTCCTGGCTCCTGCTCTCCTTTGTTTAACTATCTCCTTATATCTGTTATATTGTTTGTCTGTACGTCCTGTTAGAAGGATCCCTCCTCTGTAGCTCCCCGCCCCTCACTCAGCTCCAGGGTCTGAAGACAGAAGATGTTGTTCACTGTGCAGTTTGTAAATGAAGCAAATATGATTGTCTATGTAAATAAAACTGATTTAATTTGATTTTTAGTTTTTAGATTCAAAATAGGAAATCCGAAAATTTAGTCTGATTCATGAAAGAAATGACAGACATTTATCTCCTTGCTCTGTGCCTCACAGTGCCATACTTGAGATTAAACAGTAGAAAAGACAGTAGAAATGAAGGTAAAGCATACAACCACAGCAGCTCTACCTGAACATATAAATCAAATATCCACATGAGAAGGCTCCTCTAGCTTTTGGTTGCACGAGCTAATTCACTTCATAAATACGCTGTGTTAAGTTCCACCAGTACTAAGCAGTGTAACTACATTTGCTAAGTAACGTATTAAAATTGCTTGAGAATCCTTTATAAAGTTAATTTGTTATATTCGGATTTGAATGAATATATCTGTGTCACTTTGTTGTAGTTGTAGTTGTAGTTAGGAGAGCAAAATTTAACCGTAAGCTTATCTCTCTTTGGTCAAAGGGGATTTTAAGGTCTTCTGTGTAGGCGTTACAGGAGTTCATAAGATAAGATAAACCTTTATTGATCCACGATCCACAATGAAATAATGTTGATATAGCCCAGTGGTACAAGTAAGGACAGACGAGCATAGAGAGTGAAGATGCAAGATAATAAAGTTATACACCACTTAATTAAGAACAGGACAGAAAGTTTAAAAAGAGGATTTAGAGGACTAAATGGAACCAAAGTGAAAGGATGCACCTTATGGATTTATTTTAACAGATATCTGATAATTGTCTGCTTCTCAGTGCTGATACCGGGAAGTTAACCGGTAATGTCACATTTTCGCGTTTTAAATAGAAGTTCATAAAATGTAGTTTTTTGCACACCTGAGGGTGAGAAAGCTCAAGACACAAAGTGAACAAACATGGATGATTAAGAATCCCATAGCTCAACTTAGTTGTTGTGTTAGTTGATTTGTTGTGTTGAAATATTTAAACTTTTTCTAACCTCTCTCGTGGAACATGTTTTGCAAATTACAATCATCGTTTCTGAAAACATAAAAAACGTCCAGACCAATGACAACACGTTTTAGCTGTCTAGTCTACACTGTGTGGCTCTACCCAGGAGTCCTCTTCTTCTTCTTCTTCTTCTACTTCTTCTTCTTCTTCTTCTTCTTCTTCTTCTTCTTCTTCTTCTTCTTCTTCTTCTTCTTCTTCTTCTTCTTCTTCTTCTTCTTCTTCTTCTTTTTAATTGGGCAGTGAAAGTAATAGTATCAGTGTCAAAGCTGAGAAGTGGTGGAGTGTAACTAACTACAATTAACTCAGTTTTGAGGTACTAGTATTTCCACTTTCTGCTACTTCATACTTCCACCCAGCACCAAAGTATTGCACTGATGCTGTTAATTGATGAATGCTGAATATTGGGCCCCAATAATCCTTCTACCCCTACTGGAAACCAACTTCTAAGGTGCACACCACCACCTACTGTTCCTGTGTGTGAAGATGCTGCACTTGTTAAGTCAATGCAAGCAATTTGGCTTTGTTTCATTGGCTATAATTTACGATAAATAGCCAATAATACACATATCTGCCCAATATTAGGTGTGTTAGTGTGATTATTGGCAGCAGAATCAACTTGTCTGGTGGTCTAATTAAAAATATGATCCGTAGAACATTATAGAGATGTTGTATCCATAAAATATAGAATATAAACTGAGTCAAGGCAATGTCAATATGTTGATGGAGGTTCTAACTCATCCAGGTGATGGTAAATCTAGGTGCTGTACCGTAGGCAGCTGAGGAAGCCTCTTGGATGAGAGGTTAAACCTCTTCAAAAAAATGAAACAGGCAAGTCCAGTCGCCTACGTTAAAGCACCTACAATAATCATGCTACATAATGGTATAGCATATGATATGAGATATAATAAAGGCTGTGTGTAGTGATAAACAGTAGTATATTTAGTACATTATATAAAGTGTAGTCAAGTAATATGAATCAGAGTTATACAAACACTGTTTTTGTATCAATCATTCACTGATTTGTTGAGTTGACCTTGGCCACAAATTCACTGAGCATACAGGACAGCACGCAGCTGCTTCAATCCACCTGAAACCCAGACTGGTGCGTCACGTCCACTCAGTTATTTACTGGGGTTGTTGCTACAAATGCTGCATTCAAGCTCGGTATGTAATTCATTATTTGATTAATCACGGTTAAGAATGTAACCAATTAATAAATGTCTTAATCGAAAATCAGAGACAGACACAGATACATCAAATAGTTTCTCACACTAACAGATTACAGATACTTGTTTTTTTTAAAAGATATATCCAAATAAATCACAAATTACTGGTGTGAGGAAATGTATTTAATTCAAACACAGTTTGTCATTTAATTTCTACAAAATATATTTTAGCCATTTCGTTGCCTCTATATGTGTTGCATTCTGTCTCCAGTTCTTGAGAAACCCAACAGATGGGAGCCTCGTAATTAAAATGAAGTCATTATTTTGTGTTATTTCATTTTATATTCAAGTAACTTTATATTTACTATATCAGTTGTTTGAACGCCTTATGTAGCCAACTCTAATTTAACATCACATGTAGATCATGTCAGTGGTTAAAACAGTTTTCTAAGAATGTTCAAAATGTTTCATATGTTATCACTCTCTGCATCTTCCTCCTCCTCCCCCTCCTCCTCCTCCACCTCTCCTCCTCCTCCTCCTCTCTTTTCATTCAGGCTGCCCACTAACGGACCACAAGCTCCCTGGGAACATGTACCTCTCCTGGCTCCTGCTCTCCTTTGTTTAACTATCTCCTTATATCTGTTATATTGTTTGTCCTGTTAGAAGGATCCCTCCTCTGTAGCTCCCCGCCCCTCACTCAGCTCCAGGGTCTGAAGACAGAAGATGTTGTTCACTGTGCAGTTTGTAAATGAAGCAAATATGATTGTCTATGTAAATAAAACTGATTTAATTTGATTTTTAGTTTTTAGATTCAAAATAGGAAATCCGAAAATTTAGTCTGATTCATGAAAGAAATGACAGACATTTATCTCCTTGCTCTGTGCCTCACAGTGCCATACTTGAGATTAAACAGTAGAAAAGACAGTAGAAATGAAGGTAAAGCATACAACCACAGCAGCTCTACCTGAACATATAAATCAAATATCCACATGAGAAGGCTCCTCTAGCTTTTGGTTGCACGAGCTAATTCACTTCATAAATACGCTGTGTTAAGTTCCACCAGTACTAAGCAGTGTAACTACATTTGCTAAGTAACGTATTAAAATTGCTTGAGAATCCTTTATAAAGTTAATTTGTTATATTCGGATTTGAATGAATATATCTGTGTCACTTTGTTGTAGTTGTAGTTGTAGTTAGGAGAGCAAAATTTAACCGTAAGCTTATCTCTCTTTGGTCAAAGGGGATTTTAAGGTCTTCTGTGTAGGCGTTACAGGAGTTCATAAGATAAGATAAACCTTTATTGATCCACGATCCACAATGAAATAATGTTGATATAGCCCAGTGGTACAAGTAAGGACAGACGAGCATAGAGAGTGAAGATGCAAGATAATAAAGTTATACACCACTTAATTAAGAACAGGACAGAAAGTTTAAAAAGAGGATTTAGAGGACTAAATGGAACCAAAGTGAAAGGATGCACCTTATGGATTTATTTTAACAGATATCTGATAATTGTCTGCTTCTCAGTGCTGATACCGGGAAGTTAACCGGTAATGTCACATTTTCGCGTTTTAAATAGAAGTTCATAAAATGTAGTTTTTTGCACACCTGAGGGTGAGAAAGCTCAAGACACAAAGTGAACAAACATGGATGATTAAGAATCCCATAGCTCAACTTAGTTGTTGTGTTAGTTGATTTGTTGTGTTGAAATATTTAAACTTTTTCTAACCTCTCTCGTGGAACATGTTTTGCAAATTACAATCATCGTTTCTGAAAACATAAAAAACGTCCAGACCAATGACAACACGTTTTAGCTGTCTAGTCTACACTGTGTGGCTCTACCCAGGAGTCCTCTTCTTCTTCTTCTTCTTCTACTTCTTCTTCTTCTTCTTCTTCTTCTTCTTCTTCTTCTTCTTCTTCTTCTTCTTCTTCTTCTTCTTCTTCTTCTTCTTCTTCTTCTTCTTCTTTTTAATTGGGCAGTGAAAGTAATAGTATCAGTGTCAAAGCTGAGAAGTGGTGGAGTGTAACTAACTACAATTAACTCAGTTTTGAGGTACTAGTATTTCCACTTTCTGCTACTTCATACTTCCACCCAGCACCAAAGTATTGCACTGATGCTGTTAATTGATGAATGCTGAATATTGGGCCCCAATAATCCTTCTACCCCTACTGGAAACCAACTTCTAAGGTGCACACCACCACCTACTGTTCCTGTGTGTGAAGATGCTGCACTTGTTAAGTCAATGCAAGCAATTTGGCTTTGTTTCATTGGCTATAATTTACGATAAATAGCCAATAATACACATATCTGCCCAATATTAGGTGTGTTAGTGTGATTATTGGCAGCAGAATCAACTTGTCTGGTGGTCTAATTAAAAATATGATCCGTAGAACATTATAGAGATGTTGTATCCATAAAATATAGAATATAAACTGAGTCAAGGCAATGTCAATATGTTGATGGAGGTTCTAACTCATCCAGGTGATGGTAAATCTAGGTGCTGTACCGTAGGCAGCTGAGGAAGCCTCTTGGATGAGAGGTTAAACCTCTTCAAAAAAATGAAACAGGCAAGTCCAGTCGCCTACGTTAAAGCACCTACAATAATCATGCTACATAATGGTATAGCATATGATATGAGATATAATAAAGGCTGTGTGTAGTGATAAACAGTAGTATATTTAGTACATTATATAAAGTGTAGTCAAGTAATATGAATCAGAGTTATACAAACACTGTTTTTGTATCAATCATTCACTGATTTGTTGAGTTGACCTTGGCCACAAATTCACTGAGCATACAGGACAGCACGCAGCTGCTTCAATCCACCTGAAACCCAGACTGGTGCGTCACGTCCACTCAGTTATTTACTGGGGTTGTTGCTACAAATGCTGCATTCAAGCTCGGTATGTAATTCATTATTTGATTAATCACGGTTAAGAATGTAACCAATTAATAAATGTCTTAATCGAAAATCAGAGACAGACACAGATACATCAAATAGTTTCTCACACTAACAGATTACAGATACTTGTTTTTTTTAAAAGATATATCCAAATAAATCACAAATTACTGGTGTGAGGAAATGTATTTAATTCAAACACAGTTTGTCATTTAATTTCTACAAAATATATTTTAGCCATTTCGTTGCCTCTATATGTGTTGCATTCTGTCTCCAGTTCTTGAGAAACCCAACAGATGGGAGCCTCGTAATTAAAATGAAGTCATTATTTTGTGTTATTTCATTTTATATTCAAGTAACTTTATATTTACTATATCAGTTGTTTGAACGCCTTATGTAGCCAACTCTAATTTAACATCACATGTAGATCATGTCAGTGGTTAAAACAGTTTTCTAAGAATGTTCAAAATGTTTCATATGTTATCACTCTCTGCATCTTCCTCCTCCTCCCCCTCCTCCTCCTCCACCTCTCCTCCTCCTCCTCCTCTCTTTTCATTCAGGCTGCCCACTAACGGACCACAAGCTCCCTGGGAACATGTACCTCTCCTGGCTCCTGCTCTCCTTTGTTTAACTATCTCCTTATATCTGTTATATTGTTTGTCCTGTTAGAAGGATCCCTCCTCTGTAGCTCCCCGCCCCTCACTCAGCTCCAGGGTCTGAAGACAGAAGATGTTGTTCACTGTGCAGTTTGTAAATGAAGCAAATATGATTGTCTATGTAAATAAAACTGATTTAATTTGATTTTTAGTTTTTAGATTCAAAATAGGAAATCCGAAAATTTAGTCTGATTCATGAAAGAAATGACAGACATTTATCTCCTTGCTCTGTGCCTCACAGTGCCATACTTGAGATTAAACAGTAGAAAAGACAGTAGAAATGAAGGTAAAGCATACAACCACAGCAGCTCTACCTGAACATATAAATCAAATATCCACATGAGAAGGCTCCTCTAGCTTTTGGTTGCACGAGCTAATTCACTTCATAAATACGCTGTGTTAAGTTCCACCAGTACTAAGCAGTGTAACTACATTTGCTAAGTAACGTATTAAAATTGCTTGAGAATCCTTTATAAAGTTAATTTGTTATATTCGGATTTGAATGAATATATCTGTGTCACTTTGTTGTAGTTGTAGTTGTAGTTAGGAGAGCAAAATTTAACCGTAAGCTTATCTCTCTTTGGTCAAAGGGGATTTTAAGGTCTTCTGTGTAGGCGTTACAGGAGTTCATAAGATAAGATAAACCTTTATTGATCCACGATCCACAATGAAATAATGTTGATATAGCCCAGTGGTACAAGTAAGGACAGACGAGCATAGAGAGTGAAGATGCAAGATAATAAAGTTATACACCACTTAATTAAGAACAGGACAGAAAGTTTAAAAAGAGGATTTAGAGGACTAAATGGAACCAAAGTGAAAGGATGCACCTTATGGATTTATTTTAACAGATATCTGATAATTGTCTGCTTCTCAGTGCTGATACCGGGAAGTTAACCGGTAATGTCACATTTTCGCGTTTTAAATAGAAGTTCATAAAATGTAGTTTTTTGCACACCTGAGGGTGAGAAAGCTCAAGACACAAAGTGAACAAACATGGATGATTAAGAATCCCATAGCTCAACTTAGTTGTTGTGTTAGTTGATTTGTTGTGTTGAAATATTTAAACTTTTTCTAACCTCTCTCGTGGAACATGTTTTGCAAATTACAATCATCGTTTCTGAAAACATAAAAAACGTCCAGACCAATGACAACACGTTTTAGCTGTCTAGTCTACACTGTGTGGCTCTACCCAGGAGTCCTCTTCTTCTTCTTCTTCTTCTACTTCTTCTTCTTCTTCTTCTTCTTCTTCTTCTTCTTCTTCTTCTTCTTCTTCTTCTTCTTCTTCTTCTTCTTCTTCTTCTTCTTCTTCTTTTTAATTGGGCAGTGAAAGTAATAGTATCAGTGTCAAAGCTGAGAAGTGGTGGAGTGTAACTAACTACAATTAACTCAGTTTTGAGGTACTAGTATTTCCACTTTCTGCTACTTCATACTTCCACCCAGCACCAAAGTATTGCACTGATGCTGTTAATTGATGAATGCTGAATATTGGGCCCCAATAATCCTTCTACCCCTACTGGAAACCAACTTCTAAGGTGCACACCACCACCTACTGTTCCTGTGTGTGAAGATGCTGCACTTGTTAAGTCAATGCAAGCAATTTGGCTTTGTTTCATTGGCTATAATTTACGATAAATAGCCAATAATACACATATCTGCCCAATATTAGGTGTGTTAGTGTGATTATTGGCAGCAGAATCAACTTGTCTGGTGGTCTAATTAAAAATATGATCCGTAGAACATTATAGAGATGTTGTATCCATAAAATATAGAATATAAACTGAGTCAAGGCAATGTCAATATGTTGATGGAGGTTCTAACTCATCCAGGTGATGGTAAATCTAGGTGCTGTACCGTAGGCAGCTGAGGAAGCCTCTTGGATGAGAGGTTAAACCTCTTCAAAAAAATGAAACAGGCAAGTCCAGTCGCCTACGTTAAAGCACCTACAATAATCATGCTACATAATGGTATAGCATATGATATGAGATATAATAAAGGCTGTGTGTAGTGATAAACAGTAGTATATTTAGTACATTATATAAAGTGTAGTCAAGTAATATGAATCAGAGTTATACAAACACTGTTTTTGTATCAATCATTCACTGATTTGTTGAGTTGACCTTGGCCACAAATTCACTGAGCATACAGGACAGCACGCAGCTGCTTCAATCCACCTGAAACCCAGACTGGTGCGTCACGTCCACTCAGTTATTTACTGGGGTTGTTGCTACAAATGCTGCATTCAAGCTCGGTATGTAATTCATTATTTGATTAATCACGGTTAAGAATGTAACCAATTAATAAATGTCTTAATCGAAAATCAGAGACAGACACAGATACATCAAATAGTTTCTCACACTAACAGATTACAGATACTTGTTTTTTTTAAAAGATATATCCAAATAAATCACAAATTACTGGTGTGAGGAAATGTATTTAATTCAAACACAGTTTGTCATTTAATTTCTACAAAATATATTTTAGCCATTTCGTTGCCTCTATATGTGTTGCATTCTGTCTCCAGTTCTTGAGAAACCCAACAGATGGGAGCCTCGTAATTAAAATGAAGTCATTATTTTGTGTTATTTCATTTTATATTCAAGTAACTTTATATTTACTATATCAGTTGTTTGAACGCCTTATGTAGCCAACTCTAATTTAACATCACATGTAGATCATGTCAGTGGTTAAAACAGTTTTCTAAGAATGTTCAAAATGTTTCATATGTTATCACTCTCTGCATCTTCCTCCTCCTCCCCCTCCTCCTCCTCCACCTCTCCTCCTCCTCCTCCTCTCTTTTCATTCAGGCTGCCCACTAACGGACCACAAGCTCCCTGGGAACATGTACCTCTCCTGGCTCCTGCTCTCCTTTGTTTAACTATCTCCTTATATCTGTTATATTGTTTGTCCTGTTAGAAGGATCCCTCCTCTGTAGCTCCCCGCCCCTCACTCAGCTCCAGGGTCTGAAGACAGAAGATGTTGTTCACTGTGCAGTTTGTAAATGAAGCAAATATGATTGTCTATGTAAATAAAACTGATTTAATTTGATTTTTAGTTTTTAGATTCAAAATAGGAAATCCGAAAATTTAGTCTGATTCATGAAAGAAATGACAGACATTTATCTCCTTGCTCTGTGCCTCACAGTGCCATACTTGAGATTAAACAGTAGAAAAGACAGTAGAAATGAAGGTAAAGCATACAACCACAGCAGCTCTACCTGAACATATAAATCAAATATCCACATGAGAAGGCTCCTCTAGCTTTTGGTTGCACGAGCTAATTCACTTCATAAATACGCTGTGTTAAGTTCCACCAGTACTAAGCAGTGTAACTACATTTGCTAAGTAACGTATTAAAATTGCTTGAGAATCCTTTATAAAGTTAATTTGTTATATTCGGATTTGAATGAATATATCTGTGTCACTTTGTTGTAGTTGTAGTTGTAGGCTAGTCTAAAAACTATCTGAAGCTACCTGATTTTTCTTTGTCCTCATTTGCATAATTTATACTGTGATATCTATGACGAAATGTCATTTGAAGTATTCACAGTTCATAGAAATCCATCAGCCTACATGTTCACTTCTCACACAAAAAAACACAAGCATGTAGTGTGATAATGAACGTACAGTGTTGTGGACACTGTCTGTATGCAGACTGGTATTTCAACATGTGCCTCAGTTTAAGTGATTTTCCAGTTTGTGTTGTAAACACATTTTTTTTTAAACGCAGCATTATGTCTATTTTTAAATGTGAACCTCACAGTAAACCTCCCAGAAGGATTTCTATCTGATTTTGTGGTCTGCAGTGGAAGTGTGTGTGCGTGTGTGTGTGTGCACAGTGCATGGGGCTGTGCTTTTTTTTTTTTTTTTTTTTTTTAAGTCTGCATATGCACCAACGCATGTTCTTCTCCATGTGAACAGACTATAGACCTTTCACACATAAATCTGGGAGTACTACAGATGGTGATGACCTTAAAAGCCACAATACAACAATTTAAGACCATTATTAAAAAAAACAACAACATTCAACAGTGTGATGTTAAGTTTAGCTTTTATGTTTGGCTGGAAAAAAAAACAATATTTGTCTTAGTTTTAGGATACACTCACACAGTGGAAAGGCCACAGCTTATTGATTAACCAGCTTCATATACTTCTTTATGAAATACTGCTTTACCACAAAGTAGACGTTTTGTTTTTCCAAGAAACTACACACTCATGTGTCACTGTCCAGGTTGAATGACCAGGGTCAGAAATGTGTACAAAGAGTTCTGAGAAACTGTGGCCCATATGTAATCATATCTTATCGGGGAATCAATCAGACTTTGGCATTTATTAGATTTGTGTCTGTTTTTGCCTGGGAGACAGGAAACAGGCGCAACTTTTTATGGAAATCTTTGCTACTATAGATTAATAAAGATGGACTGAAAACCACGAACGGGGAGGAAAGGTTCACATGGTCTTTACAGTTCCCTGATTCTCGTGGAGGCTATTTTGGACTCGGTCCAGATTCTTTGCGGTGTTCACAGCTGTAGGGGTGGCCCAAGAAATAAACAGGATACACGTCATCCACAGAGTGTGCCCGTGGGAGGAGAGGAGTTTCCTGTCTGTGAGGAATGCTGGCCATCATGCCATGCCCACAGCCGCTCTGTGGTTGCCCAGTGTCCAAGTTGGTTACACCAAATTTGAAAAAAAAGGAAGAGCTGAATGTGACTTCTTCTCACCTCTTAACTGCAGAGGATTATAGAAGTTTTGCACGCTGTTGCTGTGTTGAAATTAATAATTAAAATTTGGCATCCAGAAACGAAAACATTTTAACATCCATCCGGCAAACCAGCATTAATCAACACATGAGAACGGTCACATGCCAGAGTAGCCACCCGTGTTTTTGTTAAACCTTCAAGCATTGCAGTTGTTGTCGCAGTTGGACATCATAGTGGAAAAACTCATTGCTCATTGAGTTTCCTGCACATTTAACAAGAAAAACAATATTTTCCATAACAAAGAGAAGCACTGATGTCTGACATTTTCTGGTAACCCAACCAGAAGCGTAGGATTTGAAAACCCTGTAACCCTCACCCCGACACCATCAATCTGCAACGTATCAGCAATATTAAATGGATCTGTGATGTTTACTTCAAGCTGTATACACAACAGATGCAAACAAGAAACAGCACTTAAATCATAGTGCTGTATATACAGTATGCAGATCTTGTGGGACACGATCATGGAAATCTGAAGGGATGCCACGATGACATCATTTTTCCATTGGTTGATAAACTCACGACAACACCATTGTTATCGATTAGACGATAACTATCTCAGGAGTGCTGTATTAATCTACTGCTAATGCAAATCAAACATTTCCTGCTGCTGCAGCATCACTTTAAAAGCAGTTGACTTTAATTATGAAGTAGTCACAGGAAATGAAATGTGTTACCGTTCAACAAACTGGGACTTCAAAACAAGACAAAGGTCATTTTTCGCATTTAATAGCAGCAAATTAATTTTGAATATTTTACGGTCTCTGGAAACAAGGTGGGGATGTTAGATGAAGAGCTGCATACCTCCAACATATCAGGGAGATAATCAACTCCCTTTTCCTCAATTTTACTCCATTCCATTGGGCTTAGATTGGCCAAAGAGGCACTTTTCTTTTTCGTTGCAACAACAGATCATTTAACATTGTCTCATCAATCAACTCTTGTGATGTGAATCCTGCCTCTCTGGGACATGAGTTTGTAATTGTACATTCTGTTGTCAGACTAAATCTTATTAAGGAAGTAAGACCAACGGTGGGAGCGTTGTGTCTCATCAGACTTTTGTAAGCATATGATAAAATGGTTTTCTTTCACTGTATCCCCAGTAACACTTCAGGTATAACTCTCTTCTAACAGAGGTTCTTTCCACAACAGCACCTTTACTGCTCCCCCTGTGTCAGGTTTCGCTCCGTGAAGTGTTCCTGCCAACCACAAAAGGTTTTACCGCTCAGTCACATGGATTATTCCCTTGCAATTGGATTATGAGTATAGAACAAGTCCTCAGTCTGAAGAGGCACATTAGAGAATGGCTCTCCTGTGCCCCAATAACATTAGTGCTGCACAGAGCCGCCAATTAAGAAGCAGTCTATAGAGGTCGGTCTTGACTTTTATTGGCTAAACAAATTCAATGAAAGTTTGTGGTTTTGACCTTTTTGTTGCATTAAGGTTGAACTGGAGGCATTGAGAAGCGGATATTAGATAGAAAAGGCAGTCTATTCAGGCCATACTTCAAAACAACAGATCAAAGTTGTGATTATTTACTGTGGAAGTGTTCAGAAAGTGGTTCTTAAGAAGAAAACTTTGTCCCCTTACCCAATGAAACCATGTTATTTCCAGTTTGCAGAGATCTTGTCCCCATTAAAACTCTCCTGGCTTTATATCCTTTGCTTAAAAATGCTGCTGCAGAGCCAATGTGAACATAATCACACTGTGGATCCCCATCTGCCTTTATTGCTAGTTTTGCTAAACAGCTTGAACTGAGAACAGCAAGTGCTTTACTTTGGATTCATCACTGTTTTTCCTCTTCTTGGTTTTCACTTTGACAACCCTATTAGCAATCATAGGCTGTAAGAGCGGCTGTACTTGTGTCTCTTTTTTCCCTATGAACACGATCTTGGTTTGTTTTTTAAGCCTAGCCTGTTCTCTGCTCCAGCTAACAGGAAATGGACATCGGCTTTAATAGATGAAACAATTCAATTGGCTGAATGAATGATGATGAATGACTGTAACAGTTAGGGTTAAAGTTACGGTAACAGTTATTTGTACTAGTCAGTAATTTCAGGACATTTTTAATAATCTCACTTTACAGTTTTGTACATCCAGCCACCTGACACTCATCAGGGTTGAGGTTGTGGCTCAGACTTTTTTTTTTCTTAGCCTTATCCTCCAGGGCTTCTTGGTAGATCCCACGATCTTCCTAGGCCAGATGATATATGAAATCTACTCCTCTAATTAGAGGGCAAAACATGGAAACCATCACTCCATCTTTCAGTCTGCAGGCGCTGCCCCCAACTTCCTTGCAACCTTGTAGATGAAACCATGTGTCGCCTAAGACAGCCCAACAATGTCCAGAGCCTTCAGCATCTCAGCATGAACCTCACCTACTGCCAGCTCATTGCCTCTGCAAGGTAAATGGGCAAGGTTTCCTATGTCCTCCAACCATGCTTACTCTACAGAGCAATCTATTGATTGAGTTAAGGAATTCCTTAAAGGTATTCTTGCACTGTCCTACATTATTTTGAGTGAAGGTCAGTCGGCACTAGGCAGTTCACTCCCTTAGTAAAAGCCTCCTGCTCTACCACAACCCCTTCATTATGTTTCGAGCTGATCCTTTGCAGGTTCGTGTGGAGCATATATCAGTGACATCTGACTGTGAGATCTGTCAGGGTTACTCAAATATATACAGAAACAAAACACGTACCAGGAACTTCTTGCTGTGAGACAACCACTTCGCCACCGTGCCAACACCCAGCCTCGCCTTATCTACAGATGATGGAGTGCTTATTGGGGGGAGGAAATAGTCGGAGTGGCACAGGCATTACACTGGCTTTACATAGTTTTGGGTTATCTCTGGCCTTTCCCCTAAGTTGTTTAGATAAAATCCAGGTTATTTTACTCCCGTTTTAATTCTCCTGCTCTGGATTTACAGAGATGTCAGAGATCCCCCAAGAAGTTACCATTAGTGCTCTGAATGAAGATAAATTCTCCCCCTGCAATTCACTTTATGTGCCAACAATATTTCTTTATTCCTCAGACAGTATGTCGGAGACCAAAATGTAAATCATTAAACCGTTGGTGAAACATTTGGATATTTTTTTTTTGAAGATCAAAAGGAACAGCCCAAATGTTCACATCTTACACTGCATTAAGTGTGCAGCATACATAAAGATCGACCTTTAACCAGTCAAGAAAGTATAACACAAGTGTTGCAGATAATGCTATGATAACAGATATGTTGCACAGCTTTTCAGAAATCATGTCTCCTTCTAGTAGAGCAATTGGTGAGAGTGGAAAACTGGCCTGTGTGCAGCAGAGGATCATGAACAATAGCAGCTTAGTGAGCAAAGGTGCAAATAATGGACAGTGAGGACCAGAGTGCCAGCAGGCTGACAAAGGGAGAAACTGTGGAAAGGTGCAGTCAGTCGCCAAGAGAAGCTCCTCAGTCAGCAGTAAAACTAAACAGCTAGTCAAGAGGATCTCACACATGAGTTTCTAAAAACAAAAATCTGAGCAATTGGTCTTCAAGTGTGTGTAGAAGAAATTCTTTATTATCATCTTGTGTATACGTCAGACTTCTTCATAGATAGTTGTCACTCACGTTCAACAGGACATTGGTATTGTACACAGTATTTTTTGTAAACATAGTCCAGGAAAGCGAGGGTTGCATTTGTTCACATCCATAATGTGACAAAGTATCCCAGGGTTACATTGAAGAATAATCTTTTTCTAAATAGTTCATCTTAGCTATACATCAAACACCATGTTATGACTGTGGACAGTTACGTTTAAAATACTTTACATTCACGTTTTGTTATAAACAATTTGATAAATACAAGATTAGATATAACAAAAGAATATATTTATATATTTTTATATCTTCTTATATATTCCACATATATTTGATTTTTTTTCTTTTCTCTGTGGCTTTATTCCTCTTTCAGCAAGGGGGTCTCTTACGAGTCAAGGTTAAAATTCAACTTTTCAATTCCAATAAATAAAAAGATAAAAAGTGAAACAGAACAAGATAATCAAAAACATTCCCAGAGGAAAATATTGGCACTTCTATGGTGATGATAAAAAAGTGTAACATCACAAATTAAAAAAAAAAAAAAGGTTGCTTTCATGCATTTAACATAATGGTTGATATACGGTGCAGTGAAAGAGGCCTCTGACTGTCATCACTCCTCCGTCTACCGTAGATTAACGTCATTCCGTATGGTTGGTGACAAAATCCCAATACACACACACACACACACACACACACACACACACACACTGTCTCGCTCTTTGTTTCACTGTCTCTTTGGAGGAAAAGACACAGGTTACAGCCACAAAACAATAATACAAAACTGTTTGTAACAGACACCAACAGCCTTTTAGTTTGAGCGAGCTCTTCACCTTCAGTAAGCAGCCAGGCGCTGACCAGCCCTCCGTCTTCATTTGTGTTAAAGCTTTGCAATGATGCATGCGTTATTCCCTTTACTGTAACAGAATGTGACACGAAAGCATTATATCAGGCCTTGTTTTCTCTCTGCTAAGGAGCCTTGTGACCTTGACGCGCTCTTGACCTCCAGCTCTTTGACTTGAATAACAAAGGACTTGGTCGAATCGAGAGATTGCCATCCACAAACTGTGGTTTGATTTAGTCGGTTCCTGAGTCAACACAGTTTTTTTTTTCTTTTTTTTCCCTTCCTGTACAGACTGTAAGAAACATGTCGTGTCTCGCTTGATAAGGCACTGACACAGATAAGCAACTCTGCAAACAGGACAACGAAAGAACACAGACTTTGTAATAATAATTTATCGTAATAGTTGTTGAAATATTTTGGTCCCCTGTGGAGTAGCACACAGGGAGATGGGGTTGTTTTTGCTGTAATTTTCCTTTCCATCCCTTCCAGGACATAATAGTCACACAGACTCACATAAAACAAAAATCATGGCCAAAGTCATGATCACTTAAAATAGTATATAAAAGACATTATGATTACCATGGAGGAACAATAGTTACATTTTCCCCATGGGGTGTCCTTCCCTTATGAGCTGAAGCTGTAGGATGGTATTGAAATATTAAGAGACGTGGCTCTGAAATCAAAGTGCTTGAAGTTACTGTTGACAGCAAAGACGTTGGCTAGTAAATGCACAGGGAGAAGAAGAAGGGAGGCGGCGCAGAGCGGGTTTGGAGCCTGTTGCTGTCCGTGTCCGTCCGACCACTGGTGGCGCACTAGAACTCCAGACGGGTTGGATGAGGGAGTCCTGCGTGTTTGTCATCAGATGGCTAACCAATGTTTGAGCTGGAAAGCAAAAACAATGTCACAACCGCTGTATCAGCAGCAAGTCGCGCACGAGTCACTTCACAAATGACACATGCGTTATCCAGAGCGAACGAACACTGACCTTAAACTGCCGCACATTTCCTTCAGCCACCAAATGATGTTCATGTTCTGGGGTGATGCAATATCCTATCCTCTGTAAAAACAAACAAAAAAAAAACTAATCTTCATAACTTTTATCTCTGTTTTGATTTGTAAATGCTCGCCTGCCTAAATTACTTTTTCACAGCTTCACAGTCAAAGAGGAGCCAGAGAGAGTCGACAAAATACTTGAGATGTGACAGAGAGTGCCATCAAATCTAACACAAGACATTATCTCTGACAAAATATGCTTTTTGGAGCCTGTGAGGAATCCTTTTCAAGAACCTCAAGTTACGTTTGCTCATTATATCGTTATGTGGATGAGACCGCCAAAACTTGATAGGCGCTGACAGGAGATTTCAGGAAGAAGACGTGGCCTGAGAACCTGAGAAGGATCTTCAGCCTCGAGTACAAACGGGAAATGCCAATGTGATGTGGGAACTGTTACGGCAGAGCGAAGCTGACACCGGCTGACTGCTGAGGGATGAAAATGGTTCTCTGGGTGCTTTTTTGATGATTACCATCATAAATCCTCGATTCTTTCAAGCGATCATTTTATCTGAATGTGTTCTCACAGCTCCAGAGAGGAAATTTCACTCACAAAGATTTCCGCTTTCGGTCTTTGTTTGAAAGATAAACAGTTGTACCGTATACCAGTGCTTACATCTAGCTACTGTTATACAATGTCAGTTTGCATGCTGTGTGAGAGCCTCATTTATTTGTAACAGGACAAGTTGTAAGTGTGTAGCATCTTTGATGAACACCAAGTCATTTTGAAAGCACCTTGATGAGTTTTAACCTTGTAAGACAAACAGGTTTGGATACCGACCTCTTTAAATGATCCTGGTAGGCTGAGGAATTTATATATGGCGTAGGCAGGCACAAACAGCATGGAGGACATGGCTATACCCCAGCCGACGAAGTTAGACCAGTAAGGGAAGACGTACTCGTCGTACTTCAGGCTGGATGATGTCAGAGTACTCGCTATCACCACGAACTGTGATGGAGAGAAAGAAAGAGAGGGACAAAACGGAAAACCGACAAATGAGGAGCGGTACTTCTATTCGCATTGGTGGTGGTAATGTTTTAAGTGAACATCCGGATGCTACAAGAAAAACAGCGAGTCGAGGTGGAATATAATCTGCAGGGTGTCGTCTCACTGTTTCTGCAGTCGCCTTCCTCATCTCCTATGTTACGTGCACAGTGGAGCGTGATAAAAAAGCTCACTTAACGGAACGGATTCTATAATTGTTGCACTCCGTTTAGTTGGCAGCGTATCCTGTTAAAGCACATTTTGGCAACACCCTATGTACCAAAATATATCTGTAAGAATGGTCATTTATTTTTACATTTGTCTGTTTCTCTCGTTCTCTCAAGGTCTCATTCTCCTGCTTTCTAGCCCTTGAAACTCCCACAGGTTTTTTTTTTGTTCCAGATGAGGGTGCAGACAGCTGTTTGTATGAGAGGAAGCACGTGGCTTTTTACGCAAGTGGATGCCGCCATGCACTGACTCCACACGTGGAACCGCACGCTTCTCATTTCATACATTGTGTTATTTGCCAGGAAGGAACTAGCCAGGAGTTGCACTGAGGTTCAAAACTGTCCTTCCTGAACCCACTTTCCCTCTGGGTACAAGCCAGAAGCTCCGGCACTGATGATTGAATCTTGATTGCTTTATACTGAAGGGTGCTGAGCGCAGTACTTGTGTTAGTAAAGTGTTCAGTCTCCTCACCAGTTGGTCAGACACATTCAAACACATTTTACTGCTTTTGTCCTTAGCACTGTCATTAACAGGCGGCTTGCTTATTCCTGCAAAAATAATTATTCAAATATTTTAATATAAACATGTAAAGACTAGAAAATCTTTAGTTGGCAGCAGTCTTGGTCCTCTGAAAATCATATTCTAGGTTAAATCCCAGAACTGAGTTGCTGAGCACTGTATCACTGACACACACAACATGTTTTCCACCTGTAAGAATGAGTCATACCTTTGCTAGCTCGCAGACATTTCTGAATGACAGTAACTTGAAGGTATCAATCATTAAACCAGTTTAATTACTGACCGCTTGAAACATTAAAAGCCTGTTGAGGACATTCAGCCCACTGTGACCATTTCAGTGTCGTTGTCTTTTTTAAAATCCTCTCACCAGCAGAAAGACAGGGCTGACAAATTTCCAGCACAGCCTCCAGTAAAGTCCTGGCCTGAAGCCCATCATTCGCTGGATGTCGTCGCTGAAGCGGTCCACACCTGGAGTGAGCACAGCTAAGGTTACTGAGGGGAGCAACGTTACACACAGTCAACATTAAATCAGTGTAGACAGAGAGCAAAGTATGCAGACATGATGGCCTACGCCCTCATAGCTGACATCACTTGTCATGTGACTTTTTTGATTTATAATCTCATTAAGACGCTACCATGCTGTTTTCCATATTTACCTTTTTCACTTGCTGCCGCTGCGCAATTAGCCCACCCGTCTTGAAATGAACCCGTTTTCCCCCTTCCCTTCTGAGGGTCTCCAAGCAATCTTAGGACTTGTGCTGTTTCAGTTTTATCTTACACTTTTTTTTTCTTTCTAGCTAATGTAATTATGTAGTAGAATAAGACAGTGATCAAAATGTTAAAAAAATATATACATATACATATATATATATATAATACTGGAGAATTTCATACCATAAAACCAGGACACTCCAATGGCCTCGATCAACACACCGAACAGTATAGAAGTCCCGGCTGCGTACTTATCTAACAGGGTCAGCACGTAGATGCCACCCTGCAGAGAGGAAAAAGAGACAGAGGGGAGAGAGTGTGTGAGTGTCTGCCTGTCTTCATCTCGGAGGATGAGGAAGCAGTCAATAAGCAGTGATCGCTGAACATAATCGAGCCTCTCATGGGTCACCAAGAGTTACCAAGTGTACTAGAAGTTTGGTAAATTAAACGTTTGATTTGTATCCTGAGCGGTACAGTCCGTACCTTGTATCGGGGGAGAACTAGTGTGAGAATGGCGTCTTTCACTTTCTCAATAACCTCATTGATTTGATTAAGGGAAGAAACCATGTGAATCGGTGACATAATGATTTTCTGTCTGCAAAGGTCTGTCGAGTAATCTGTAAAAATGTATTCTCTGTGCTGATACCACCATGTGAAAGAAGTATGGACTGCATAGAAAATCAATAATTTGCTTCCGCGATACAGCTTTAACTAATTCAAATCAGTAGCAGTGTGTGATGCCGAAGCGTTTTGATCATTTCAGATTTGCAAGCAGATTTTTTTTTCGACATAACATCTTGAGACTTGATTACTTCCTTCCACGCGGCAGTGGCATCATTTTGTGACACCACAGGCCATTCATACTTGGTTATATCATCAATTTGAAGTATTTGTTTTTATCATTAAAGTGGAAAAGCACACAAGTGTAGACACTGACATTAGTAATGCAGAGCAGGGCAACCAGGAACGTCCCAAAGGCCGTGGCGAAAGTGAAGAGTTTCCTGTTTCTTTTGAGGATCTTGAAGTCGTCTGTCAGGCCTGTGATGACTGCCTCCATGCCGCCCATCTATAGGACACAGAGAGAGAGACACTCAGAAATCACTCTCACCACTGAAAGAAAAGGTATATATGTAGATATGAATTGTAATATTTGTATGCTGTAGGGCTGTGCAACCATGTATTCATCCAGAGGCATCACGGTACGGTGTCTCACTTTGGTTGTCATACGTGGAATACGTCTGACTGTCACTCTATGGTGAGAGCGTATATCAGTGTTTAAGAGTACAAGTGTTCCGATCCACACTCCCACAACCCAGTGAGTGGTGTTAAAAGCCATTTTCCTACCGCCATTAAACAACCAAAGCACCAGCGGAAGCAGAAGACACAATTAAACAAGATGAACAAAATTAGGATGCACTTTGTGCTTTGACAAGTTCAAACGATACGGAGGTAGAAGACACTCGTGCGTCTGCTTCAGGTGTGTCGGGTCGGATGAGGAACGTGCTTTTTTCCTCCCCTTTTCTCACTTTTACCAAACGGTAAACCCAAACCTCAGGAGTGTACCCAATTAAAAGGAATACTGTATCCTATAGCCAATATCCTGTATGGACATAAGCTTAATAACTAAGTTAAAAAGTTAGAAATAGAGTATGAATCACACACTGAGTACGTTACAGCATAACACTGTACTACTGACATGATCTTGATCTGATCCACTTAACACATTTTTTAAAGTCACTGGGGACGTCTCCTTTGACCATTCCACCATCCTGTGTTTAGTTCGTGTCTGAGTGAGTCACTGGGCAGTTTAGTTAAATTACTGTCAGCCGTTCAAAAGTTAAAGAAGGAAGTTTTTGTTGCAGCGGACAGTTTACAGTCACTTAAACTCTGACCACACTGAGACATTTGTTCACTCTTCATGACTTTACTCTTATTACATTTTTACAACCAAAGGAATTAAATACGTCACAGTTGACATTTATTCAGTGGGCCTGATTTAGAAGACAATCCGCTGTGTTATTTCCAGGTCGTAGCGAACTAATTGTTCAGGGGATAATCGTTTAAAGCGAATCGGTGCTCTGGGAGGAAAAAAGTGTCATTCTTCAGAGATTAACTTGGTGATCATTATTCTCCAACAAATGTCAGGTTTAATGGGGAAAATCAGCTAAGCTATCTAACAAGACACATGGGTATCATCACTATTCTGATGGGGTGCTCTGAACTGTACATGCATGTTAAAGGTACAGGTAAAACAAACATGCTAAGAAACGATTCTGATGCAGTGTTCACTGGAAACTCACCGCGCTGTCAATGCCAAGAGTCAGTAACATGATGAAGAACACAATGGCCCAAAATGTTGAGCCAGGCAGTGTGGAAATTGCCTCCGGGTAGATGATGAACACCAATCCTGCCCCTGCACACACACAGAAACATGCACAAAGATGTCATGCCTGACCAAATGTTGCACATGTTTCTTTTAACATATGGTTTGTATCTGCATCACCAGAACTTACCCTCTGTTGCCACATCTTCTATTTTCACCCCGTGCTTGTAAGCCATGTAACCGAGCACGGAGAAGATGGCAAACCCTGAGAAGAAGCTGGTGACGCAGTTCACAGTGCTGGTCAGGAGAGCATCCCTGGAGACACACAGCAACAAAAACAAGAGACATTAAGCCGGTGTTATTCTTTCGTCCTGCAAATTTACAGTCAAAATGGGGCCATGTGTTACTCATGACTTGATCTTCAGCCAAACGCTGTGTTTGCAAGGAACATTTGGGGTTAATGAGAAGCTTTTGTTCTCTGCTCCTAACTGGTGGTTTGGTCGGTCATTCCCCTCCCTCCGATTTTTAATTTTCTAATTTACCTTCAGTCTGGTCGATCAGGTGATCGCACACACGCTCATTCACATGCAGATGCTGCGTCAATATTTCAAACCAATTACATACAGAAAGTATATTGACAGTGTATTGTCATTGTCATTGTATTGTATCAGATTTCAAAACTATATTTAATTTGAATCTAAATCTGATTTACTCAAAAATATAACTTTTTTATGACTCATTTCAATATTTTTTTATTTTGGAACTACATTTCTAAAATATATCTAACATAAACTAGAAGACGTAACAGTGCTGCTTCATCACCTTTAACTTTTCTGATTGCTTTGCCAGTTTTCCACCAGTCAAAGAAGAATAGTTAAACCCACTAAACGTTTTTTTTTTTCCTGCTGTCTGGGATGATGTTTTCCTGAGGTGTGATTGAAGACACATTGCTTCTAATAGATGTTTCCTCTATCTGTGTTGGTATTCAAACAAAAGTCTGTTAAGTGCTTGTTTCTTCTGACACCAGTGTCTCTTCTGGGGCTGCTGCCTTTCACCCAGTTCAACTTTTTCATTTGTCAGTAAGGGCATAATGCAAATCCCACCTGCCAGCAGTCCACACACCTCTAAATGGGATATGACAGAGGAAGAAGTCGTGAGGCCCTGTTTAGGGATGAAGAAAGAGGAGGAAGCGAGAGAGGACGGGACCATAACTCTTCTAACATACAGAACTGAACTGATTCCACTTGGAGAAATCTGTGATGTCACTCTGCACTGTACACTGTAAACTCTTGGGAGACAATGTACTTGACTTGAACCCAGCTCCAGAAAAACATGTTTTGTCTGCTGGGTGGTGAAGTATTTTGTTTTTTTGTTTTTTTTTTTACCAGCATGATATGCTAAACTGCTGTTTTGCCAGCAGCATCTGTCTCTTACAGGACCACTGCAACCTATTAATGTGGAAAAAGATAAGCCGAGCTCACGGCCTCGTGCCTGCTTTTTGTGAAGGAGAGCAGCACTGTGACAAACATACAGCCTTTGGCTATTATCTGGCATCCCCTTCCTGGCCTGCACTTTATCTGTCCTGCTAACACCTGGCCATTGGGGTTAGCTGAGCAGATTAGCATCACCTGTGCTGCTCCGTGATCCAGTTACATGCTGGAGACGGCAGAATGCATAAAACCAGCCGGATGTTGTGTCGCTTTGGGCTTGTTTTTGGACTTAAGAAAACACAAAAAATTGGCGCAAGGTCTTACCTGTAGCAGTTGTTGTCGAATTTGTTGTAACTGGCAAATGCAATGAGCACCCCAAATCCTGCTCCTAGTGAGTAGAATATCTGCGTGGCAGCATCAATCCACACCTACAGCAAGAATAGAGACAACAAGAGAGAATTTGAAATTCCTTAAATGCAGACATGCTTTAAGGCTAAAAGGCACAGACAGAGACTGGGATGGCTTGAATGTCAATGCAGACCTCCATTATGCAGGACAAGCTGTATGGCTTTCTTTGAGAAACACATAACATACTATGTACTGGTCCACTTCTTATCAGCCATGAATGCCTGGCTCTGGTTTGCAAAACATGTAAATGAATTCTTCCCATAGGTGCCACAAACAACTCCGCAAAACAACTGAACTTTTGCTCAACCCTCACGTGTATACATCCGCTCAGCCAGTGGAAGATTGTATCTGATGTATGCGTGCATAGGGTACACTCATTCATGTATATACATTCAGTACGGGAGGCACCATATCAAGCATTTAAACCCCCAGAGCAAGAGCTACTCCAGCCACTAAATTACAGTGAGAAGGTTTTTTTCAATCCACGTCGATGCTGATGTAAGTGTTACTCGTGAACCCTCAGATGAAGGGATAGCACTGAAAGTCATGCGATAAACACAAAACCAGATGTCGACCGTTGTCGATCGAACTCTCAAAGCAAGAATCACGACTTTAGTTATCACACAGTGAACCCATTCGAAATCTCTCCAACACCCACGGATGGGTTGAGACCGACGTGCACCGCCCCTGACCTCTAGATTGTTGAGCCGCTTGAAGTCGATGTGGAGGTAGGCCCTGATGCCGTCCATGGACCCCGGCAGAGTTATGCCTCGGATCAGCAAAACAAAGAGGACCACGTAGGGCATGGTAGCAGTGATGTACACCACCTGAATAGACACACAGAGCCAACGGATGGAAGGGGAAAGAAGAAAAAAAAAAAAAAGTATTACACCTTTTTGCCCAGTTCCATTGAACCATTGAACATACTTTAAGCAAACAAATCCAACTCCACCACATTTCCTGTCCGACTCTGCAAAATGGCTCAGAAACACAGCTGCACACACAGTTGGCGCAAAATGATTCAGGTTCTCATTTTTTTTTTTTTAGATGTAGAAAGAACAGCTGTTGTCTTGTGGCCCGAGTCTGTACCTTCCCTGAGGACTTGACACCTTTCCACAGGCTGAAATAGAGTATGAAGACCACCACGACCAGGCACAGGGTCAAGTCCCAGCGAGGCGGGCCCAGGTCGTGGATACCCCTGCTCTCATGAAGATGTAACACACCCCGTCTGCAGAAGGACACAAAGAAAAACATATATATCGTATGATCCCGTCCATTTCCCTTGTAACTCTTCTATGGTACGGCATGTTTTTTCGGCTACATCTCAACAATGAATGTTTTTTTTGTCGAACGGGCCCACCCGGATTCTGTAGCCTAAACAAATCAGCCCACACCGCCTGAGGTGAACATGGGACATGAACTGCAGCTCTCCACCTTCAGACGGCATCTCCAACTGTCACTACAGATAACCTCTGGCCAAAGTATTCAATTAAAGGACTTCCAACAAATGAGTTCACCACTAATGACGATTAATTCTCTCTCCTTACAGTAAAGGCATCCATCTCTTTTTTTAATCTTGATCACACAGCCATCTGTCGACTGGCTTTTTAAAGTGAGTTAATTATAATCTCTCTTTCTCCCGGCTGAACACAAAACACTTTGAAACCGTCAGTGAAAGACCTCTGGTATTGTTCCGCTATCCACCATTGTCCTCTAGCCAAACAGTTACTGTCAAGTGTTTAATCATGACATAATAAAACAAAGAGAGACAAATGGTGTCTCTTCCATCCCTATCTAAATATTGTTCCCAGCTGCGAGCTCATTCTTTGAATGTGTTTTCAGGCTATGTGACGAAGGAAGTGCAGCGTCAAACCTCAGTTTACATTTGTGGAGCACGGAAAAGTTAATGGGATTCATAACATAAAATTCCCGAGGACAGACGCTTGTCAGTATGTGGACCATGTGGTAACTGTATAGTGTGACTTCTCAGTCGAAGGGGACCAGAAAAAGCAGATTTGATACATAGTGAGAATATTTTGGAAACAGGCTTATTTGCTTCCTGTCAGAGATTGTGAAGAGATTGATATCTACCTCAGCGCTACACGGAAGGGACAGAGCTGCTGGACCTGAAGGAGGGGGATGGCCCGGTTCCATCCAGAGTAAAAACATACCCACACTAACGCATGAACTGAAACGTGGAGTTTTGGGGGGGTAACAAGCCAGTGATGTGCTGGAACTATTCCTTGGTGCTGGAGCATCAGCTTTGCCTAGAAGAGGTATATTTTCTTCCACTCTCTCTTTATTTGCTTGCCTCTGTTTTAATTGTCTTAAATGCAATTTTACTGTTGTCCTAATGTCCTGTTTTTTATTTTTCACTTGTCTTGTATCTGAATAGTCCACTATAAATAAAGTTGGCTTGCCTTTATCTCCAAACTCGTTAGACAGTCAAACAACATCTTAAACCCCCTGTTAGCCTGTTTGTTATAGCTCCCTCTAAAATCACACTGCCATTTTTTACATTTCTTTTTATGTGCGGTTAAAGAGGCAAGCTACTTTGTGTCATTTAGACAGTTTTAAAACAGTACGTAGATTTTCAGGCCCGTAGTTTTCTGGTGCCTCAATACTTTTTACTTATATGGGTTAATAAGAAACATCCTGACTGTAGCTCCATACTTAACGCACGGACATGAAACTGTTATAAATCACTTCACCTCACTCTGTGACGTATGGGCCCGTGACCTTTTTTAAGAGTCCCAGGAAACGGAAGAACTCAATCAAGGACTAACGACTTCTGTGCTCCCACTGCATCTAAAGCATCCTTAAGATTGGACACTAACACGAATTATCATCTTTGTTTGAGAGTTACTGTTTGGGGGGGGAGACAGAAGATACACAGCGGGGACAAAAGTGGTCAGAAAGGCAGGTGAAGAAATAAAACCTGTCAGTGTTGCTGGAAGAGACCCTGTAGTCAAAAAGTACCATGATGTCTCTTCCATAGCAAAAAATATGAGTGTTGTTTGAGTGACACTGGTATCACGAGGGAAAAATACCAATTCTGGTTGAAGTGTTACATCAACAACTTAAAAAATACTTTATATTACTTTATTGCTCATTTGTGTTGAATAAAAGTGATATTATTGGTTGTGGTCAGCAGCTCATGGTTTCCATTTTGAATTGGTATCAACTTGAATCACTTAAATAAACTTTTTGTGCTACTAACATTCGTGATATGCCGGATGAGGCTGTTCCAAGGCATAATCAACGCTGGAAAACAGTGTATTCACGAGGCCTTCTGCAGTGACAAAGATCTGTCTGTCCAATGGAGACTCATGATGGGCAAACATGGATCCATGTGATGTTTTAATTGTGTTGGATGTCTCTCCAAAAGTTCATACAACCCCTGTTTTCTGACTCGACTTGGACTACTAGCGAAGGCGGCGATGGACTTGAACAATCTTGCCACTGGTCTGTGAGGCCAGTATCAGTCTGGCTGGTTGTGTGGTGCTGAAGTGACTCTGGACAGGGTGGGATTTACTATAGACATTAACAGGTATGTAGTTGTGTCCCAAACACTGTAGTCATTGCTAAAACACTAATCCAGCTAACAGGTAGCAATATCTTAAGCTAGCACTAGAGACCAAGAGGCGCCGCTAGTCAGAGTGTATTTTTTTGTGAGTGTGTGGTTGTTTTATTTTGCTTAAATACTCTTTAGGATTCAACCAATTATGTTGTAAATATTAAGGTTCATATCAAGGTTATTGTAGGGTAGCACTCTCCCCCCCAAAACTGTGATTACTGTATCGATATTTTACAATTTCTTCCATAGTTATCCTGCATTTGTGTGTAGCCAATAGAGGGCAGCATACGCCAGCTAATGCTGCATTTACACACCACTCTACTCACTCTTCACTGAGCTGATATAGTAGAGAGACCAGAACTGTTTGAGCATAATATAACATTTTTATTTCCAGGAATCATTACACATGCTAACTGAACACATTCTGCTAAAAACAGGATTAAAGTCCCTGACAACAGTGTTGTTGGGAGAAGAGTTATTTGGTCGCCTGCAGCTTCTAACAGACGAGGGGAATATCTATCTGCACAACTCCCCCGATGGAGCGTAAACTCAGGACCGCAGGAACGGGTTGTATTTCATCTGGATATCAGTATTCTTGAGTGAAAACATTGAAAAGCACTCTCTGTTCTTGCATTTATCATTTCCTCACGAAAGATTCAGTGAAGTCGGCGGTGATGCCACGGGTTGATAAACAACGGAACTGGATTTGGATCTGATACTCACGTTGCTTACACGACAGACGGACATAAGAACACGAAAGTTTGAAGTTTGTTCAGACTTAGGAATCCTCTGGGACTATAAGGATCTGTGACGCTCCACTTTAACATTTAGCTAACTTTGACTGATAATAAATTCAAAGCCTTGCGGTCTTTGGGGAAGCAGATAGCAAAAATGTCGAGTCCGTGCTCTGATCCGGACACCTCGTGTTGGTGTTGTGTTGTAATGCCCCGAGGCCTCCTTGTAATTCTGATAGCACTGATAGTGCACTTCCAGTAAATGCACCCTCTAACATCAATCCAAGTCCCCTTGGCCCAGTTACTCTAAACACATTTACTCTTATCGTCACTGAGCGAGCTGGTTATGTTGCTATCCTAACACTCGATGTTGCCATTAGCAGGACTCTGTATACTCGAGGCTGGCACACCACTGCTTGCAGCGCGGGTCTTAGTGTTGGTTACAGAACGAGAAACAGGGCATGTGAAGACTACATCAGTGAAACGGCCCGGAGAGCCGAGGATCAAAATACAGCTGAAGGGATTCTATCTAATTCCGACATTATGTACTTAATTACAAATGATTGTGTCCTTGTTATTTCAAAAGCAACTCTTTCAACAAACATGTTAAATTACGTGTGAGATTGAAGTGAAAGCAATCTTCTCGAGCGTCTGGAGAATTAGATCTTTTGGTTTAAATGAGGGCAATTTATCAAGTCTAGTTATCCTTGACATAAAATCAAATGTGGTCACCTCAGGCTTGATCTAAAGAAGTGTGTGTGTGTGTGTGTGTGTATGTGTGTGTGTGTGTGTGTGTGTGCTTGCTAATGAAACAAGCTGGTGCTGTCGCTGATCCCATTCTTTACAATGTAAGTCTAAATTTTAGTTGATCATCTTGAAGTTCATCTGTTGTTTTATCTTTTATCAAACTTTATGCTCTGTGTCACTTCTGAATGAGTAAAACTAAAACATGCTTTCAAGCTAATTTAAATATATATATATATATTTTTTCTCCTGCTCCCAAAAAGCGTTCAGTCTCTGACATTGATGTCTTCTCGACTGATTACGCCTGCAAGCAGCGAGGCCAGTGCCTGGTTTGTGTTTCGACGGCCCGGTTATGCTCAAAAACAACTTGTTCATATGTGTGTTTGTGCTGTTTTGAGGTTACAGAGACATTTTGGACACAATCTTCCCAATTTGCCTCCTGTAAGTGAGGTGTGGAGGCTGGAAAGTTTCCAAAGCATCTGACTAGCACTTCTGCTGAGGCTTAAAAATTCTGTGAAATCCCAACTGTTCCATGATCTCTATACCATCAGGCGTCGGTGCAGCTTCATTCTGCCGAGTGACGTGATGCTGACATTTGCCTCGTTAACATCGAGGAGGTTCTTTTGATCCCTTGAGCTTGCACTTGTTATCTAATTAATCACAGAGAAATGCCCAAATCTCTTGTTTCCGGGTCAGAACATTTTTGTCTCTCCTTGCAAAGCCCCTTTCACCTAAAAACAGACCTTCCTGTGGCAAGCAGTCCTTACCCGCAGGCTAACCTCCTCACTTATTCGTCGCCACACCTTATTGGTCCTGTTTTGGGTCTCATTATGCTCCGTGCGCATTAATAAAAACAGAGAAAATTACATCCTCTCCAACGTTTTCTGAGGCTTACTACCTGAAACATGATGAGTCTGTATCACTGTAAACGAAAAACACAGTATGGTTGTGTGGAATATCAGTAATTTGTCTTAGGTAATGACCAAGCTCAAAAAGCTTAATGGTGTTATTGTCTGTGGTATTCAGCTCGACGACTGAGTCCAAACTCAAGCAGCTAGTCTGAGAGAATGTTCAATTATACAATATAGGTACGTCTCCCTGTTGAATCTCGCTGCAAACTGCACTCAGGGTAGCTTGAGTTTGTGGATGTAGAAGATTGTAAGGAGGTGAAGCAAGAGAAATATTGACTCAGTTGGCCTCGTTCTCTCATGCTGTGCCTTGGCATCGCTCCTGTGCTCAAAGCTATCTGTATGCAGGAGGATTTATTGTCCCCTACAGAGCACAGCCTCTTTGCAAGATCCGTCTCAAAGCATCATATTGTATTCAGTTGCGTCGGTGCACATCTACACATTTATTTTTTTTTTTAAACTTTATTTGGAGCTCTGATAGTCCACCTGCAATATACATAACTTCCCTTCTGATTTTATGGACCATGTCTACTCCTCCAGCAACATTGCATCACCTTTTTCTGAAGGACTGTAGTAATTCACAAGCCCGGGGCTTTCATGTGAACGCTGACTTAAACATACTACTGTTTTATAATGTATCAAGTTTGAGGGGTTCCTGGAAGTTTTAAAAACATCCAGGGATACCGATTAAATAAACATCCAGCACTATACAGAATAGGAGTGGAACTTTTTTTACGGGGCTCGATTATTCGCTGGGTTGCGTCGCGCCGTGTATTCTTGTGCGTCACGCTTAGCATGTCTCCCTCGTACCGTCCAAGTCACTTCACAGACTTCCTCCGGGCTGCACAGTCGGTCTTCACAGAGGCTAGGGAAGAGCTGGCTGTCTTTGAAGTATAAACAGATGGAGCTTTTTTTGTGCACTTCAAAGCGTGCATTTGAACTTTTTATAGCACAAACAGTTATGACGCGGTAATTTCGGGAGTCCTCGTCTACTCAGGGAGTTTCAGTGACCAGTCGACCTCTTCACATGGATAATGGTTCACTTGTTTTTATGTTGTTTTTTTTAAAAACTAATTTACATAGTGGGCTCATATTCAGACAAAACACTCCCAAAAGAAGAATGCATCACTTCCACGTGATGCTGTTTGTTGTCGGTTGGACTGTAGTTGGTCGACTGACTCGGCTGTTTGTTATTTTTTTTATCAGGCGCCCCAGTAAAACAAACACTCACATTAAACACTCAACAAAACGGCAAACACAGATAATCTTATGAAGATAGCAGCTACATGCAGACCAAAGCTTTGAGGATTTGAGGCAAAGAAAATCTTGAGTCGCATCTATTAGCAGAACAGAACTGAAGATCGCTGCATTCTGACATTTGCCAAAAAGCGTGACTTTTGGTTTTCAGGACGATCTCAGAATAGATTCAGCCTTAATATAATAATTGAGATTCTAGAAACTTTAAATTCTTGAATGGTCATGGTCGTAGATTATTATGTCCCTTTTGCATTTTTCCTCAAGTCACAGATCTACACTGGTCACTCCCTGGTAAGCTAATTATATTGAATTTCAGAGTCGACTCACTCGTAGTACTCTGCCGCCGGGGTGATCTTGTACTTGGCGTAAGACGTCCCGTTGCCGATGATGGAGCCGTTGATGGCTTTGGGGTCGGTGCAGTTGGGACTGTTCCAGTAGTTGTCACACCTGAGCCACGGCAGCTCGCTGGTCATGGAGGAGAACAGGTAGTAGAGGGACCAGGCGATGATGACGTTGTAGTAGAAGCCGACATAGAGGGCGATGAGAATCACTGTGTAGCCCACGCCTGAGGAGCACAGAGTTGATTAGTGAGGAGGAAGAAATATTACTGAGCAGATACGCTTACAAATCCATGTGTGGATAAAAATAAATACATGTATAACCCAAACCTACAAATCACAGATGGCAGAAACAGATCTCAAGGGTGAAGCCATAATGATGTTATTAAATCTTGTTCCCTAAGAATGCCTCCCACCATTAGCTGTGTTATACAGTACACCTTTAAAGATGAAATCTCCTGAGTGCAATTTTGTAAATTGCTGATTTAATTAGCGGTTGTCATTTTTGCGCCTCACTGATGTCTTGTTTACTTTGCAAACATGTTATCAGTCCCTGTCACTGTCTCATCATCGCCTTGACACATATCTTCCCCTTAGCTGTCCAGTTGTCAAACCTTTCAAAATCTTAATATAACGTTCACACGTGTCCCCCCTTCCCGTCCCCGTTTGTTAATGCTTTCTTCCATTATTTGGCTGGTTTACTGGAGAGGTACATTTTCATGGATGAGTTGTTTTGTCTCCTCTGGAATCTGATGTCCTCGCATGAAAACAGAGAAGCCATAAACCCATCACCTAGGACGGAAAACAAAACAAACCCTCCTCGGCGCCGAGGCCAACATAAGCAGTGACTGGTGCTGATTCAGTAGTGCAGACGGAGTTACTTATCTGACAGTGTTTGAAACATCCTGCGTCAGATGTTTAACCTGTTGCAAAAGAGACTTCAAACCAAGATGAAGTCAAGTCTTGAATGCAGCTCCAGATATATTGGTAATGCCGCTGATTGCGACCCAGGATCCGAACCGATTGTGAAATCGGGTTGTGTCACGCACGTACGGAGAATATGAACAGCTGTTCTTCTCTAATCTCAAACAACATTTGAAAATAACACACTACAGCATATTCTAAGATTACCATGCCAGAGGAGGCACTGCAGCATCCTACATGATCCCTCTGATGTGGCTCCACGGGGGAGCAGATGTAAACAAACTGGAGACGGCGGTGCAACAACCTGCTGTAGCTGCGTTGAAACTTTGCAGTGGGAAAAAAAGAAAAGAAAAGAAAAGAAAAGCAGAAACAGCAAAAGAATTTGGTCTGGAAATAATGAGCTGTCTGGGGTGACGCGGTCCGCACTGTTTGTATATTATTCAGCGAGACTGACTGACAGTAGAATGCTAGCCGAGCGTTAGCCTCAAGGGCTTGGGATGGGTTGTTGGGTCGTTCACCGTCGCTCGGCCACGCCCTCAGCTGCTGTGGAACATCGCTCTCATTGGCTGATGATTGTGAAAGTACCGATATAAAGACAATTGTGGTCATCCAGATTTGAAATCCTGGACACCGAAGACGTCTGATATTTATCGGGGGCGGCCCCAATGAACGTGTGAGCAGTTTGGGAGATTTAAGACTGGAGCTGTGAAACCTCGTACAATACCAGATGATCTGAGCCGACCTTAAACAAGCTCCCAGAGCAGATTTCTCCTCAGATTGTCGAGAGGGGTGAATCTGAGGTTAAAGTCTGGTCAGAACAATGTAGTGTGATTCCAAATTAACTTCAGACATTGTTCCCTAATACCTACATGTATGCATCCATATAAACTGGGTTAGGGTTAGGGTTCATTCTGGGCTGTAATCTCACTAATTAATGTTGTTAGATCTCCTTTTCCCGATGATCTGCAAAAATAATAAGTAAAGGTCGTAACAGTTTACAAACTTTTTCAGGGTTTGGATTTAGGGTTAAGTCCATGTCACAGGGGCAAAAGAAAAAAACAACATTTTATGTAAGCTTCAGTTTAAAGTTGAACTCCTTGGCATGTCCTGGCACACCCCGCTTGTTTGGTTTTGTTTCATTTGAAATCGACATTTGTAAAAACACAGTTCACGAGTGTAAGGTTGCGAGGACAAACGGAGAGAGATCAAAATATACAGAGAGGTGAAACAGAGTTGGAGGACAATGCGACAGAGAGATTAGTTGTCAGCCTACGAGGTGGAAAGGACGAGAACAAAAAGACGAAATGGAAAGGGCAAGACACCGGAGTGAAGCAGAGAGGAGCAGGAGAGGTTGAAGTAAACAGACGGCCAGGTTCAAGTGTGTGCGTACTCGTGTTCGTTTGTGTTAAAGCTCACCTTTAAAGACGGGGCATATTTTCCAAACTGTAGCTGCCCCTTCACGGTTGTACTGGCCCAAGGCAAGTTCCATGTAGAACAATGGCATCCCCGCGATGACCAAGAAAAGGATGTAGGGGATCAAAAAAGCACCTGCAAAGAGAGACAATTATATTTCATGCTGCACCTTTTCAGTTAATGACTTATATATGTGCTTGGATATTGTAGAACAGATCCTCATTATGGAAAATTCAAAATAGAAAAAGGAGAAAGTGGTTGGGGGGGTCTTGACATTGTTGGATATAACAATTTTCACGCTGAGCCGCACATCCATCAACAATGAAATGACCCTTCATAATTGAGTTTTTTTTTTTCCTTGACATTATCCAACACAGGCGACACGTTCTCTTTATCGATGAATACATTTTGCTGAAGGCCAGTGTGATCGACAGGCCGGTGGTGGGGGTTTGACCCTTTGAGGGGGGGGCACCAAGCACAACATGTTGATTTTGACCACATGAATGGACGCGGAGGCAAACAGAGGACGGGGCAAACCTTCTGGTGAGCACTCAGTTGTCACGAGTGTGGCAGGTAAAACCTGTACCTGTACCTGTACCTGTACCTGTACCTGTACCGCTGTACTTCTTTTCTCCCCCTGCTGCTGTGCAGCTTCAGTGTTCAACAGACTTGAAAGCAGTTTCAGCTGCTCCTCTATTCAGACTTACCTGGTAAACCTGAGCTCACATGCTGATCTTCAAAGTTTCAGGCAAATAAAGCTCAAAGTACATTTCAAACCAGACTGGGGAGATACTGATTTCATTTGCAAGTAGACGCCAAAATATTCCATGAATCATCATTTAAATCAACATTTAAGCAATTTTTAAAATAATGATTTAGATTTTGTCAAATTTAGAGAAACATTTGGAAGGAAAACAGAAACATATTTTAAAAAGAAAGAACACTGTTTAAGACAACCTGTTGTTCTTGATTCTTCAAAACACAATCTGCTTTTTTCAAACACTTTTTATTCAATGAATCGTGGATCCGAGCTATGAATGGCAGGGGACACTGTCGCTTTTCATTAAATTCTAGCAGATGTTCTACCCAGGATCCCTCTCCATGCGAATGCCTTGATGAAACGAGGTATTTCCTTAATCATGAAAGCTCAGTGCACTTCCCATGAATCCACCTGGGACCACTAAAAACTCAATTAAAGGAGATCAGAGCAGCTAAAATTAGAACAGCTCAACTGTTCTCAAATCTAATCCAAAGTAACAGTTCTGTAGGCTTTGCTTTGTCACTCGCTTTTGAGACATTTGAAACATTTAAAAGTTAAAAAAAAAATAACAATAATAACGTTCATGAGCTCTAAATAAAAGAGGACAGGACACCAATGAAGAAGAAACTACAATAATGGGAATTGCTACAACTTGCAGGATACCTGGCACGCTTTGTATTTTCTACTTCTGGCAGCGCGCCATGAAAACTTTTGATATCTTCTACATTTTTAAGCATCCGTGTACGCACATTAATCAATCAGTAACGGTTCTTACCTCCTCCATTCTTGTAGCACAAGTAAGGAAATCTCCAAACATTGGCCAGGTCCACCGCGAAGCCAATGACCGACAGGAGAAAGTCTATTTTCTTGCCCCAAGTTTCTCGGTCCTCGGATCCGGCAGGACCTGCGCGGTGGCCAGGAGTAGGAATGATGGAGGAGCTGGTGTACTGGACACCATTCTGGTCCTTCACCAGTATCAGTTCTACTTCTTTTTTCTCCACATTGCACTGTTTCAGCGGGGCCACCGAAGAGAGCTTGTGTTCTGGCATAACCTGGATATTCATCTTCTCTGGTGCGTACGATGCCCACGCCGGCCCGGTGCTCTCACGGCCCCCTGCGTGTTCTGGGGGAGCAGATGGTTGGAGTCGGTGCGCTTGGATCAAGACGGCAATCCCGCTGACAAAAAAACGGAGGAGGGAGTGCTCTCCACCGAAACTAAAGCTGATTCCCCCGCGGACATGGGCTGGAGAGGAGGAAAGAGAAACAAGACAGTTTGGAGACGTTTGGTGTCTGTGCGTAAAGTTTCAGTACAATTACGCACGGCGAGGAATACAGGTTACGGCTGCCGGACGGGAATAGGTGACATTATTCCCGCTATTGCACAAAGACTCTACGCCTGTGTGGTACTAATGCCCGCACAGCATGAGGATAAAACATTGTATCTGTAGTCGGATGCAGATCAATAGCAGGCGTCAAGTGAAAGACACTTCACAGCGAATTCCTCTTACGTCACCGCGCGCACTGAGCGCGTAGCGCGCTACACATGGCACTCAATCGCACTTCTACTTAAAACATTAGTCATAAGGACAACGAGAAAGACAAATGATTATTAGAATATATCTCCGTTACTAAAGCAATTTAAAGTTCTGCTGCTGAAAGGTTTTCCCTCCGTACATGGTAAAGCTAGGGACACCTCTCCATGGCCCGATGCTGCTGTTGTCCAGATGCGTCTGAGGGAAGACTGCCCATTCTGAACCAACTAGACTCGCCTTCTTCAGCAGGGACGATATAAAAAAGCGAGCTTTTAAATCGGTTTCCTCTCTCTCTTCCACGTGATATTTTATAATTGAGCACTTTCTCTCCAGTTCGATGTCGTCTAGGGATGATCGCATTTTGCTCATTTTTGCTCAAGCTCAAGTTCCAATAAACTTGTGCGTCTGCCTCCGACTTGTCAGAAGAGTTTTTTTTTTCTTCTTCTTTTTTAAAAAGAATCCATGTTTTTTGGGGGGGAACATTATATGACACTTTACCTTTTTTCGACAATAAAAAAAATCTGCTCAGAAAGCACTGACGTGAACTTTATAAGAATGTTTATTTATGTAATTTGGCTTTTCACGAGCGGAGTAAAAAGACGGATCGTGTGTTTGCTTGTCAGACTGGCGCTCTGAACATTTTCTTTTCTTTCTTTCTTTCTTTCTTTTTTTTTTTTTTTTACAAGAGACGTAAGATCACTTTACCTTCAGCTTTATTTACGACTTGAATTTTGCCTCCAACAAAACTTTTTTTTAATGTTTTAATTTGGACTTTATCTGTTTCTTCTCTGTACTAAACAGATTGAATTACAGTTTTCTAAGAAGCCTTGTAAAAGCATTGTGTTCCATGTGTAACTCGATTATGCAGCAGCTTTTGCCAGTGGCAATGATTTCTATTAGATATGGCTGATCAGTTCATCCTATTAAAGTCAATGAATGTCCTCTTTGCTCTGCAGTGCTTGTTTTATAAAACCCTAATAGGGCTGGTTTTGGGCATTTTGTTTGTGAAGATTGAATAACTGCAGCGATGGTAAAGCAAAGGAACAGGTAACAGGGAAGGATAATGTGTTATTACTGTTGTTTTCTCCTGAATTAGTTCGATTCTTTTGCACTTTTTGTTGTGTTGTCAGATACCTCGAGCCAAGAATGACCAATGTCTTGTGTTAACGTCCAGAGATTTTAATCTCAGGGAACGTCCTGGTTAAATAAAGGTCAAATGAATAAAATAAAAACATCAAAGTGATGTTACAGTAGCATGGTTTGATGAAAAGACGCGACTTACAGATGTAAAACAGGTGCATATTGTAGGTGACATGCTGAGAACAGACAATAACAAGTAGGAACTGAACCTCTAACCTGCACCGGCAGGACAGCTCAAGGCAAAATGATATCATCCATCACCTTTACCTCAATCATCGTGGATCCCTGCTTCTGGCTACGCACAATTCTTGAGACCTTCCCTCTGGTTCTTAAGGGCTGGGCTCTCCTGTGTTGACCCCAAGACGAGAGGCTAATGAAACAAGACGCGGCCTCTGAGCAGCCACAGTATGACCCTCCGGATTTAACCCAGAGTACGTCTGGGTCAGGTCACAGAAAAGAACTGTATTTCCTGCTCCTTTCAGTCCTTTTTTACCTCTGTACTTCTTTACGTTACCTCATTGCAGGGCACTCTTCACGGGCAATAACCCCTCCACACACAAACACACCACACCCCGCTATGACCTTTCACCCACCTCCTTTCAGTGTTTAAGTGGCCGCACAGTTTCAGCCTTTGTAATGCCCACTAACCTCTGCCATTAGTGTCGACCCTAAATCATAAAAAAAGCGCCTTAACGCCACAGCACAAGTAGGAATGACTTAGAACGACCATTTATGAGATGTTTTATTGCCCAACAAAGACTTTCTGGAGTGTATGCGAGCTGCGATTCCAAACTTTGGAAATGTCGTCGAGGATGCTTCGTTCAAGTGACATTTTGACATCGAGGACCATTTCTTATGTTTGTCATGCCGCATGCTTATACTACCAGTTCATTGCCACATGGTAATCAGGTCAAGGTATTAGCACTGAGTGGGGTTTGTTTTGTTCTGCACCCCGTTAAAACTCCCTGGTTTAAATCTCTCCGGGCCTTACGAAAGGAGGACTGTCATTAAGCTTCTCTCTCCGGAGCTTTACTAGTATCTACAAAGATTTAAGCACCTCAGCAATGTTAAGTCCCTGCATGTTGTATACATTCAGTGAGGAGAAACAGTGCCGTGAGTCAGGTGTCGCGTCACGAAGAGCAACATTTTTCTCGGCAGCATTTAACCACATCTGGGAAGTGAGGTGGATATTTCCCATCAGAAGGTCAGTGAAGGTAACACCTACTCTGCAAAATCGATCTTTTTCAGAATGCGGCACCATTGTCCTCAATTTTTTTCTGCAGTCTCCTTCAAGCATATATCAAAGAGTTTTATCTTTCAGTTGGTTACACCCCTTCAATCCCCAAGTGACTAGTGAAAGGAGAACACAATGGGGGGCTACGCACAAGTTGAGTTTGAATGGTGGGTAGTAATTAGGGGGCACAAAAAGGGAGGCTTGACAGCGGGAGGATTGGCATGATTGCTGTTTGAACTGTTGAGAGTGCTTGAAAGAAAAAAAAAGAAAAAGAAAAAAGGAGGCTGTGATTAACTGTCAAGTCTCACAGGAAGACTCGGCCTATGGATGAGCTTCAGAACAAACTTAGATATCCTATAGGAGGAAGAAACAGTTTTTCATTTAGTTGCACCATCATAAACACTGTAACACGTCAAGCTGAGTTCCTACAGTGGAAATAAAAAGAAAAAAACTGTGGTGATGGTGACTGATCTTGTTTTTCCCTCGTCTCGAAGCGTGCGGTAAGACAAGTGTGTGGAAAACCTAAACACTTCAACACCTTTGTTGGCCGGTCTCACTGACAACTAAAAGACAAATCTTTCCACAACCTTACGCTGACCCATCCCTGGATGTTACACAGGAAAGGTTGCTGTATGTCATCCAAAAATACATCTGGAAAAGAATCAAACACAGAGATGCGAAAGAAAACAAATCTGGCCTGCAGATACCGGCGTTGGACCACTGATGTTTTATACGGTTCCCTAAACCTTGCCCTCACCAGAGACCTTCATTTTCCCTATAAACCATCACACAGGAAGTCGGGAACAATCACTTTCCTGAGAGAATAATAGACGAGAGAAAATCAACAAGGTGTCATCGGGTGCGATAAGGAAACGCAACAATGAGGTTTGGAGGAACTCCCTGCAGAGCTCAAGGAGACAGCTTGCCAGGTTGCAGGAGTGAAGAGTGGTGCAAGATGCACGTGTTTATATGTGTGAGTACATGCCAGCATCTATACATTCAAAAACAGTTTGTACTGAGCAGCTGGATGGAGGCGGGTCTGTCTTTACAAGAGGTGCTTAAGCTGCCCAGCATTGTTCACATTTTGAGAAATGTTTTGAAAATTATACTGGAAGCCCCGTAATGTGCCAAGAGACACAGCATGTCAAGCAAAATCCTGCAGAGAGTGAAGAAGAATAGGACTCCTGGTCCAGATAATATACCCAACTGTGTAATAAGATAATAATAACATGTCATGCCAAACAGCTAGCTAATGTCATTACTGACATTTTCAACATCTCACTGTCACCGGAGACGTTGTACCTAAAAAATCTGCTGTGTCTAGTCTTAATGCCTACTGCCCTGTTGCTCTCACCCCCACCCCCCCAGAAACTGGCTCTCCAGACCACATCCCATCACCAGGCCTGGACCTCACTGGTGGGCTTTCATATCCACTGCCCTCCACTCGGTCTTCACACACCTTGAAAACAACAAAGTTATGTCAGACTGCTGTTTGTTGACTTCAGCTCAGCATTCAAACACAATCTCACCCACGACACTGATCGGAAAACTTTACCAGCACCAGTTCAGTTCCTCTGGTGTTGTAAAAAGGTGAATGAAGCGTGAATTAAAAGGGAATCCAAAATGTTTTGATGAAATGATGAAAGACATGAAGAAAAGTCTTGGGTCTTGGGGTTTGAATATTTTACTGTATATTTCACGCTTCTAGATTACCAGTGGAAGGTTAAGGAGTGAACACCGTTAACATTTCTTCCACACATGAAGCATTTACAGGATTTCCACTCACTCCGAAGCCCGAGCCAACAGCTTACCCTCACTTCCCTAAACCAGTGGTTCTCAAACTTTTTGTAGGATGCCCCCCTACAGATAAAAAACTTTTAGTCAAGATCAGCACACTTTTATTTGTTTATTTTGCCCTTTCCCCTTGTCATCCGGCCGCACCTGCAGTGGCCCTACACCCTCCGCGGGTGGCCAACCTCTGAGTTTGAACCACTGCTTTAACCTGTGAGCGAACGTTAACGCCGTGCAGAATGTTTCATGCAGTACATCCATGTTCGTCACGCATGTTCGTCAGGACAAAGGGGGGGTCACAGGAGTGTATATACACTCCCAGGTATCCTGTTGTTTTTAGCAGGAAGGTCTTTTCTATAGGAACATAAAGCCAAAATAACTTCCTCTTACCCAACATTCCGTAAATATCCTCACAGTGACGAAGCCCAGTCACTTTTCACTTGTTTCAAATTGTCACACTGTTGCATCAATAATGAATCAGACTGCTGTGCTGTGTTTTTGTAGTCATGCAGGTAAAAGTTATACATACACTGTTTCTGTGTTAAAAATGTAAGAATGGATGTGAGGATAACTTAAAGTCAAAGTGAAACTCATTGATATTCTATAGTCGCTAAAATACAGCAAAAGTTTTTGAAATAAATGGCTGACGGAGTCTAAACTCGTGGAGTGAATCACAGCCAAGACCGAGCTTCATTTTGCCTGAGACAGCCGGGCTACCTGGTTAAATTGAGGCGCACAGTAGTGTCACATCAATTTAAGAGCGAGGCCTGTCGGTTCTGACCTTTCCTTCCAGCCCGGCACAGAGAGTCCCTCATCCGTATGAGGCCCGTGTCCAGCGTGAGTCTACAAACAGAGGCCGCTCGCTCACTCAGGTCCTGAGGAGACCAAATCAGATTACCAACACATATCTCCCACAATCTACTGCGACAGGATCGCCCCCCCAGGCAGGGCTGAAATGGATACAGCAATATACAACAGCCATGCGAGAGGCAAGAGGGAGGATGGCGGGGTGTGGGACCGGAGAGGAGAGCGGGAGCCGGTGGGTCGGGGAAGGAGTCGCACTGTTGTAAGCGCGGCAACAGTGTGACTTAATTGATTCCATGCCATCTCATCAATTTTGATTAAAATGAAATGAGCCTCTGTACGTTTGAAAAGGTTAAAACAAATTGAAGGTGGAAATCACAGCTGGTAATCACAGTTTGTCGAACAGCGTGCTTTTAATGAAGCGGCCCGCTCTCCATCATTCATTTCGGCCTCCGGTGTGTGTGTGTGTGTGTGTGTGTATACAGAGCAAGACTGTGCACTTTTTTTAGTGTGTGTGTGTGTGTGTGTGTGTGTGTGTGTGAGCGCACATCGGTGTGAACTGTTTCAGCATCTATAACATTTGTATTAGAGTCATGGCCGCCTGACAGATGAACTATTCTCCTGTTATGCCAGAATGGATTCATGGTTTGTGTAGTTGTTAATGTCTCTTTTTATTCTATATTCTTTGTTGATTAATTTCTTTTTTGGTACAAAGTTACTCCACAACAATGGAGAGCCGCGACTGTAATCTGATGAAAATGTTTGAATCTTGAACACATATTTGCTGTGATATTGACAGAAAAGATGATCACATACGGTGAAGAAGTGTTCCCAGTCTGTCAGCATCAATACATTACATTGTTTCCAAGCACTTTCATATTGTTTCTGTTTTGATAAGATGTTCCTGTAGCACACAGATACAGTCTCTCTTCTCCCCACCTTCTAATGAAAACAGGTTCGTTCACACAGAGGGCCAAACGAAACAAGCACCCCGCAATGCAGACAAGCCAGACGATTATAGTCATAAGTCACGTGTGCGAAGTTATTTTCTTTACGATATTTCTGAGGTTTTCTGTGCTTTGAACAAAACAAAAGGAAAGATAGATTTCTTGAAATATGCCTCTATAAGATTAGGCGGTCACTTTATGTCCTCGCGGTTTGACAGTATAGAGGCTGATAACAGAAATTATTCACATGAGACCACACAAACTCTGGCGACACCCTCGACGCTGTCTGGACAACAAAGGTATGTTCTTGACTTATGCGGAGTTCAAGCTGACAGATTTCCTCTCCCACTGCGCAACCAATAGCTTGATAACGATGATTTTACATACCGAAGTTATGTGTTATATCTCTAAGGTTAAGGCATTTGTTGTGGATGTTGACTTTCTTCATGCGCAGGACACTCCACTTCACGGCGAAGCTGCGAGGCAGGAAATGCTTTCTGACTTGAAATGGATGACATGACATAATTGCTCCCCTTCTCCTCCAGATGGTAAGCTGCTCCTGTGCAAGAATGGATTTTTCCTAATACTTGATGCTCATATCTGTCTTCTCTTGGAAAAAAAAGAGAGACAGTGATGACACTAATGTTGCCTCCTATTGTCCTTTAAGCTTGGTTGACAGTGACAGCGGAACGATTATTACAAAAGTTCTGACAAATTCGTTTAACGAGCACATTAATCCGCCCTGAATCGGGTTCGTTGCGGATAGATTGCCCTTCTCCAACACTGGGCGATCGTGAAACATAATGAACTCTAATTAACTGTTATGTCTTTGGATGATCTGTCGGCTTTTGACCAAATCGAGAGGAAATAAATGTTTGCTTTTCTTGAAAAGAAAAATGTCTTTGGCAAGAACTTTATGATTCTGTTGAGAATAATTTACGCTTGTGTCCCGAATTCTCTGTTTTGAATAACCATAATAGATCTTCCTTGAGCTTTCATGCACCAGAGAATCCGACTGGTTCTGCCTTCTCCCTCTGTTTTTTTTGGTCCAGCTCTCAAATGCGTGGCTTGTTTTTATTAAAGCCATTCTCTAAATCATCGCAGTAAGGTGTGGCACATCTGGCCGTGTCTAGCCTCTTTCTGATGGCCTTGACTGTTAGCCTTTTGAGTGTCTAGTGAACATTTTGTGAATCCACTGATTTATATCCCCAGAGAGCCAAAGCGCTTAAATATTTGGATTTTGATTGGTGAGCTTAAAGTCGTGATAGATACATGGAAACTCATCCTTCTTCTTTAATATGGCGAGTTAATGTTAATAAGATGTCAGTGCTGCCTGAACTTGTTTAGCTTAACAAGCCCTTCCTCTCCAGACAACAGTCTCTGTGGTTATGCGCTTTATCTGGGCAAACAAGTCCACCTATATCTCTAGGGCACACTTACAAGAGGTTCACTGCTAAAGTTGGATTTTCCTTCCTGTCTTACCACATTATTGTGGGCCTGTAATGTCCGAGCATAGCTTTTCTGGACTCCTTCTCCAGCTGTGGCAGAGGAGCATCCTCTGCCCCAGTTGGCCGGAGACTTGAGGCCTGTTACGCAGCGAAACTTTCACGGGGGGACCTCCTTGACAGCCAAGACTTCGTTCCCTAAACTAAATCCAGTCATCAGTCAAACGGCTTCAGTTTGCGTAACTTGTTTAACGTTCCAAGGCAAATCAAGGGCGTTCTGGGTCTTTCAGAGCTGTCAATTTCTGCTCCTATTTGTCAGACCTCTTGCTTGAAGCCAAGCTTGATGGTTTGTCAGATAAGAGGCTGTCTTCTATTAAGGATCTCTGCATCATCACCCATTGTTGTATCTTTCACTCAGCTTCAGGTGACATTTTTCCTCCCTCCTGGTCACTCTTTTTTTTTTGGCATGTCAGGGAGTCTCTGCCTCACTTCGATGCTCAACAACATTTATGACCAAATGAGGAGAATCCCTGCATCTAACCACTTAATTTAACAGCTTTTTTTTTTTTTTTTGGTCTCTAATCTCTAGAAATCCCTCCTCTCTCTACATTGAGGATGGTGAAAGGGTTGGATAAGATCAATTTGAGACTGTTTACTTGTTCAGTTTAAAGTGAAACTCTCGCTAAATGCAACCTAGGCTTGAACACGAACACTGAGAACATTGTTTGTGTGCATAGAGTTTACATTTACGTCGTGTTCAGAGATCGACACTTCTCACTCGCAGAAGGGAAACATCTGCTAACGTGAGTTGTCCAAAAACTCTCTTTTTAGTAAACTCTGTGTACACAAACAATGTTCTCAGTGCTGGTGTTCATGTGTAGAGACCCTGGTGATACTACCAGCAAAGTTTCATGTTGTGTCGAGCCTTCTTAGTGTTTTAAAAAATAGCGATTTTGATGCTATCTCTAATTTGCCCCAAGGCAAAAATATGGTAAATCTTTAAAGTGCCTCTTTCGTTGTAATCATGATTTTACACCAAGGTTTGACTCAGGTACATTAAAAAAAAAAAAAAAAAAGCCTAGGTTGCATTTTGGAAAGAGTTTCACTTTAAAGTCATCCATCGGCTGCACCTGTCCAAGACACACTGAGCATAATCTTTCCTTCTGGCTCTGTTACCTGCGATCACTCAGACCCTCGGCCATCTTATCTGGTTTCGCCTCAAGCTCAAGAGTTTTCTGGGGTGACAGTTTTCATTTGCACAGCGACATTTCAGACAACTAATCTCCTACAATCTCTCTTTGATAGCAGGTTGCTGGTCATAGCAATAAGGTTTATCCTGAGAGGGCGGGCGTCTGTTTCCCCTCCTTGCTTTAACAAATTGTTAAATGATATGATTTCTTGTCTCTACCTTGGATACATTTTGGTAAACTCACATCACATCCGGAGTTTAACATCTGGGGCCCCTTTCTTAAACGTATTATGAGGAAGAGGTGTCGTCCTGGAAACTAAATGTACTGGTGCTGTACTTTGATTATCCAGGATTTCAGTTTTCTAGCCTTCGTCTCAGGTCTTTTCCATTAGATCTTGATTCTATGGACTCCAGATTCATGAAAACATTTAACGTTTTCTGTGAGCTGGTAATTTGCTTGTTTCATTTTGTTCATTGGTGTCATGTCTGATTGTTTTGGGGGCTTTTGAAAAAGGGAACAAGTATATATAATTGAGGAAAAATCATCCATTTCTTGGCATACCTTGTGTTATCATGCAGGAGTTCATGGATGATTAAATCAAACATTTGCTGCAGCTTAAAACATTTGCACAGTTATTGATTCAGTTTAAATCATGACACATCAACATATGCATATACTTTTATCCAACATTTTAAAAAACAACATTGCTCTTGAGTTTTATGCATTACAAACATTCATATGCATTCTCTTACCTTTCCCCAAGCGTGCCACACCTTTAATCTGATATCTGATTCTTGCTTAAATCTCACCGTTGTCAAACTCCGACATTAATTTAAGGGGCAGGTCAAAATGCCAAGGATCGACTCACAGGCAGAACAAAAAACACACAGAATATACAGACATGTAATGGGTGACTGCTGCCACCTGGTGGTAGTTTGGAGACTCGGAGTTTACAGCTGTGGCCCCTTAATTGAACCTTCGCCTCATTAAAAACACAAAAAAGTCATTACAAGTTTCCTCAGTGGTGAATATAAATACACAAGCAGAATTACAATCGTGTTCTTGTTTTATTTTAAAAAGCAAACGCTGCAGTGGTAACAACAACAACAACAACAGAAAAAAAAAAGAAAGAAATCACATAATTGCAATGCACCTTGCTAAATAAATAACAGTGCTGCTAGTTAATCAGTAAGCATACCCCGCTGGAATATGCTGTTGTGAAGAAGCACTGTTGTCCTTTTTGCTCACAAATTGCCCTATTTTCAGTGGTTGATGTGCTTTAGTCAACTTAAAGCTGCGTGAACACGCTGCTGTCTCAGCAACAACAATCTTCAGTAGAAATGCAAATGGATACACATGCAAAGCAAACCTCTGGCTAATTATACAGCCGTCTTACAAGGTCTGTGTCCCTGAGCGCTGGAAAAAAAAAAAGTGTGATGCACAGCATGTATGCTCTTGGTAGACATTGCTTTAATACAGAACATCTGCGGGGTTGCCAGATTGGAAGGATCTTAATAAAGCTTACTGTACACTAATTATACTGCAACACAGAAGCACGAGGACTCTTTGCTTATGTTTAAAAAAGGTGTTGGTTTGGCAATTTTTTTTTTTTTTTTCACTCATTTACAAAGGACCACAAAGACAAAAGGGGGGAGTTGGGAGTTCACAAAGCTGCGTTCATCTAAGTCCAAGCAAGGGTAAACTCAGGCTATACAGAGGAGTATGTATCCATGTCGAGAGGCAGTTTACAATCTGGAAAAGGTACGTCATAAAACACAAACATTAGAACTCTAGAGATTGCAGGGGTTAGACAATTACAACATTTTCTGGTCAGTTTTGAACATATTTTTCATCCTTTGACCAGCTTTTCATTTGTTTTTGCACACATGCACACACACACACCTGCGTGCACACACACCTTTAGGAATAGAGGAAGATGTTTCTTGTGCAGTGGCTTTGGGGGGGAAGTGGTTCTTCAAAATCTCTATAAGGCACTAAAATTGAAAATAGAAGCACTCTTAAAACCATCTATAAAAAAGGCAAGCACATAACCTACAATATGGCTCTGCTGTGGCAAATGACTGGAATTTGCTTAAAAAAAAAGTCGTTGGAGGGCAGATGACACTTTTTTTTGTTGTTTTTCCTTCTCAGTGCAGTGGTTTCAGTGCTCTGTCTCTCGAAGAGAGAGTTCACGGTCATCCTGGTACTCAGTCGTCTTTTTTGTCAGAGGTGCTTTCTTCCTGTTTATCCCCTGAACAGCTCGGACCGGCCAATTCCAGATCGCCCGGCATCGCCTCCTGGATTGCTTGATATCTCTGAAGCTCCAGGTATGTGGTGAAGAGCTTGGCGTATTCCGGGTGGGTCGTGGCAAAGGCTTGAAATTCACCTGAAACGAGAAAAGACAGGTGCATGAGGAAGAAAAGCAAAAGACAGAAAATTTAGCCTTGCGTTGGACCTCCTTTAGGAAGAGTCCACTCACTGAAGGTGATGAAACCAGAGCCGTCAGCATCGATCTCCTTGAAGAGCTTGGCCATGTTCAGATCGGACACACCAAGAGCCGAGCGCAGCAGAGCGGTGAACTCCTCTCGGGTGATTCTCTCATCCTCATCTGAATCAAACAGCTGCAGGAGAGATGACACAAGCAGGGAAAAATTCATTCCACCTTCAAATGTGTGCACGTTTGGGAGAAATAACGGTTATTTTACAATGTGCAAATGGGTGGGTGGGTCTGTCAAAAAAATCTGGTAAATTTGCTTTTATCAAATTAGTCGGGACAAAAATAACTTTTCGGTAACGTTACATAAACACCAGAGCTGCTTGTCCAAAACCACGTTTGACATTACGGCCGGCAGAAAGACTCCATGTTCCCCCACAACAGACACACATTGTTAACTTGACATTATCCAAGCCTCTCTGAAGGCTGCCTCTGTTCTTGCTACAGTGCTGCTGCTGCTGCGACTGTCTGCCGAGCGCTGATATCAAATAAAAACAAGGCAGGGCAGTTTAGCTTAAATCTAGCACTTTTCTTTCCATCCCATTTGGATTTTTTGTTGTAATTCTAAGATTATCTTTACATATGTATCATAAAAAGTAAACATTATATATACTGTAGATCTACAGAGATACTTTGTTGCAGGTTCTAGTTACAGCATCCTGTAAAACTTCCGCTGTAATCGGGTGATAAAACTCAGAAAACAAAATATCCAACCCTAAAAGAATATCTCAACGGGAAATGTGTGATTGAAGCAACTCTGTGTGACCAGTGTGAAACATTTCTGAAACAGTGTTTGATTCCACGCCTTGAAGAGTTCAGGCTGTCCTGAGGAGGTCTACCTCTCAGACGGCTCTTTAAAGTGGATACCTCATATTTAAACACGCATATCTGTGTCGTCTCTGTATTTGTATTCAGCGTAGTCTTGTCAAAACTATAACTAACTCAAAAAATATCAATACATACCAATACTGAATATTTTTAGTGGTTTCAATGCTAAATCATTGCATCAATACTTGAGTACTAACTGCGCTGTTTCGCTCTCGTCTCCGACAGCAAGTTGACACGTGCACCACTGCACGCCCACATAGTCCCACTTCCTCCAGAAGTAAATTAGCTAAGATGCTGTTGTGCTTAACTCACAGTACATAAGCCTTCTTATATTAATCCTTAATTAAGAAAACCTGAAATTTTATGCCCTCAGTGTTTAGAGAATTTGTCCCTCAGATGAGCAGCGCAGCGTCGGGAGATTCCTGGAGTCGTACCTGGAAAGCCATTCGTAGAACTTCTTCGGTGTTGGCTGGTCGACACAGGATGGTCACACCGATGACGTACTCTCTGAAGTCTATGGTGCCATCTCCGTTCTGGACAGGGTCAAAGACACAGAAATAAATACACTAGAGATGCACATATGATTATAATGGATAGCACTTTACCCTTTTAATGGTCTAAAAATACAGAATTTCATTGTTTCGAATTTTGAATGCTTGAGTATAAGCATGACTTCTAATACGACTGAAAAATAATGAGACACAAAGGTTCTGAGGAAAAAGGATCCTCAGTGAAGTGGATGTTAGAGGCTGTTTTTATGCTTTTAGTCCTCCCGTCCCACTCAGACCTCTGGTGCAAATACCAGGGAAGGAGGCCAGATTAGCTGGATCATAGTTTCCTCTTCCAGGCTGCATCAATCCTGAACCCACACCACGATGACCCAGTTTTATTTCCACTGGTACACACGATACGCAGTGACGCTATGTGTGTGTGTGTGATATTGCAAATGGAATATTAAGATTGCTGCCATTACATTTCCTATAGGATGCGTCATGGCCATGGTCAACTAAAGCCAATCCCCAACACCCCTGGCTGTGTGGCAACGAAAAGGCACTTCGCTATGTAATTGTCATTTATACACATGTCTCTCACTCTGTCAAACAGTGCAAACAGCTCCTCGAGGGCTGGGTTGATGGGTAGCTTCAGGAAACTGGCAAACTCCTGGATGGTGATGCGTCCTCCTTTACATGAGCTGGCCATGGCTGCGAAGCCCTCCAGCTCCTTCCTCAAATTGTCCCACTTCAGACTGAGGGAGCAGGGGGACAAGGAGCCATACGTGTCATTGTTAATGTCCCTGCCTGGCGATGCCAACAGTGTGGTTAAGTGGGATGTTCTTACTTGAGTTTGCGGCTAATTTTGGTGAACTCAACCAGGCCGGCCTCCATCGGCAGCGTCAGCTCGCCGGCTGAGATCATCAGGCGGCAGTCCTCATACGTGTGGTCTGTCACTGGAACTCCCAAAGCACTGAAAGAAGACAGTTCGTATATAAGAAAAATGCTCGGCTCAAGTGCTTGTGGTGCTTGATGCAGCAGGCTGAGAACATGTACAACGTTTGGACTTCTCAGAGGAGTGAAAAAAACAAACTCACTGCAAACTAATGTGGATATAATGTCAGTAAAAATGCAGCATGATTGTTTGAATTTAGCTTCTGGCCATCACATAAAACAGCGCCGTCTCTACCACTCAGCACTGACTCAGTTATCTCTTCAACTTACATGAACTTGTTGTGTGTTTAGCGGTTAATGTTTGCTTATCTAAGCATATATCTTGTGTGTATTTTGCTGAAGCTACACAAAAGTAGCACGAGTGCATTTACGGCCACCGAACACTTACTTGGCCATGCTTGCTCGCACTCTGCTGGCAAACAGAGCCGGGGTTTTCTTCTCCTCCTCTGTGGGGATATGTGGCGGCAAGAACTGAAAAACAGAGCGAGCAGACGGGATCGGAAGATCAAACAGCAAAGAAAACTTGTAAAACTTTGCGTGGAAATCAAATCCGGTAATGCACTCGACACATCTGGCACTTGGGATGATATAGCACCAAAACCCAATGAAGGTTGCACACTTTCTTGGGTTGAACTCAACAACAGGGAGTGAAACTGATACCACCAATAAAGCTTTACAATCTTTTAAGGGTCAGTGTGTGGGATTTAGGGGTTGAAATGGAATATAATATGGATAACTATGTTTTCATCAATGTATAATCACCTGAAACTCAGAATCATGAGCTTAGAAAGAGTATTTTATATCGACAGATGGAGCAGTGTTGAACAGAAATGCTTCTAACAGATCGAAGGCCTACTGTGTTTTTAGTGGCGACCGCAGGAGATAGTGAGATGATGGGTATTCAGTTTGTGAAACCACATTTCTCTGTTACCTCTATCTCTACTGTGGTGTACAGCTGGCTCAGAGTCAGCAGCAGCAGCGTCCTCCTACACGGAACACAAAGCAGGACATACTGGCTCACAGGTAGCGACATGTGTTGCAATGCAAGGCAATAATATTGCAGTTACTGTGTTGCAAGCGTATTTACTGTCTAAGGAGAAGTAGCAGAAGACGCCGCCTTCGCCACATTATACACAATTTAAGGTGGAGAGACATTTCGAAGATACACGAGTGCAGCAGGCGTACTTACGAGCTGAAGCCCTGCCAAGTCCAGGTCACCGTGTCCTGGAGGAAAAGCAGAGGGGGGGGATGCATGAAGCTTCTTAAAACACCAACAGAGGGATAGACTAGTACACATGCTGCTGTGTCATACAGCTACACTTCTATATATCAGTCTCTATTTGTCAAGTTTGCCACTTCAGCAGGCCAAACCCATAAAAAAAACTGACGGCAAACACAACAGGATGTCAACAACGATGTGGAGATTCCACTTACTGATACGCTCTTTGCCCGGAAGGCAATAAACAAACTGTCCTGTAAGTGAACGTACTGTGCATTTCCCTCTTTGAATCTGCATTTATTTTCTATGCAAACTATCAGAGTACGGCGCGCCGCTGTGAACTTTGCTCTCGTCGCGTGAGATTAAATACGCGTTGATGCCGCGTTACAGTCACTCACCAGTTTGTTGGGATATCTCATGATCACGGGCTGCACAGGGACCCCTGGGATGAAGGCACCTAACACACAGAGAAGACTGTTATTTTTCTCATCACGAACGGAGCGAACGCTGACTAGCTGTAAGACAAACCGAAGTGAGTTCTCCCACTTGCCCTCAAAAGCAGTTATGTGGGTGTCAGTTGGTAATAAGTCAATGCACAAAACCACATCACATAACGAATGAATGGAGCAGTGTGGTATCGCGTGTTGCCTCTGCTGTGTGGCCCTGCTGCTCGGCAGATCCGTTTGCAGTAAATGGAAGATGTGCTAAACCCAACAATTGGAACTGACAGTGAATAGCAGATTGTTCTGTATTTCTCTCTGCTATTATTTTCCTTGTAATCAACGTGTTTTGTTGCAAAAAGGGGGGGAAAAAATGACACTGAAATGACGTGAAATTTGCAAGTTTGCATCTCACCTTGTTTGAACGTGATGAGACATGAACGATTTGTGCACGTTCCCTCTGGAAATATCAGGACCTGAGGAACAAAGCACCGGGGCAAAGGTTAAGATCGCACGCTGCGTCATTGTAATCAAGTATGTAATCTTAAAATGATGCTGCTTACAACAGGATGCATGAGTGCGCTTTTGAAATAACTGCTTTGAAAAAAGGAAACACAATTAAAACTACGTGGTCTTCTGAACCTGACAAAGGAAACTGTGAAACCATGCTAACATCCTGAGACACTGGTGATAAGCTTGAAGCTTTCTCTGCTGCTACAGTCCATTCTCTAACAGGTTTACACATCAGTGGCCTTTTTTTTTTTGCATAGAGGATGTTTTTTTTGTCCGTGTTGTGACGGACCTGTGGCCAGTGGCCGCCTGACTTGGCTCTGCTGTCAATCTCTTGGATCGTGTTCTTCCTGGAGTCCGGATCCTGTCTGGACACCAACACTGGCTGGAGACAGCGCACAAACCCTGCACAGAGAGCAGATTGTGGTTACTTACTGAAGATATCGTTAGACAGCACACTCTTAACTTCTCAAAGCACATTGGTAAATATCAGTTATGATGTCTGACACCAGGTAATGGGATTTCCAATGTGTTTAATTAAATGAAAGTCTATCCTGGAGGATAATGACTCTTTATTACTCGTGTAACAAGCCCCTCTTTAATCTAGAAAGACGGTGTGAAATTGTGCAGCCATATGAGGATAAACAGAAATTAACTAAGTGGCACGCTAGTTTCACACTTCTGTTTATTCACACACACACGATCTGGAGGTCGAGAAGACCAGGAAGCCTCCCCCCCACCCCCCCACAGACACATACGCCCTCCACTTTCCTGTCCTGAACAAAAAGAGCAAAATGAAACGTTTCTCACTGCCAAAGATGGGCGTAGCCAGGTTCTCGACGCGGGAGACGGTGGAGGGCAGGCCTGCAACAATGCACACGATCCCGTCAAAGAAGGTGGAGTGGGGCGCCACGGCCAGGATGGGGGCCTCGCCGCTGCCGACCTGCTTGCCCTTGACCACCACTCTGAAGCCCATGCAGAAGTAGTACGCTCTCCCCAGGGCGGCCATCACTCTGCGACACATGAACCTGGAGGTGACGGGAACATTTTAGGCAATCATGGTGCATTTTTTAAGGGAAAAAGAGATTTGAGTTCAAAAGGCACGACCTCATTTCACAGTGGGATCAGCCATGTTAACACTGTGTCATCAGGGTATGAACTCAATCAGAAAAGCACATTTGTAAGGGATTTTTTTTTATGGGCTAACTAATAGTCTGAATTGGAAGTGCTTAAGTAACAGGAAGGAGTTACACCACTCTGTACTTTCCTGTACCGCTCCATTGCTTCCCCAGAGAGAGAGAGAGAGAGAGAGAGAGAGAGAGAGAGAGAGAGAGAGAGAGAAATCATATTGAGACATGATGAACAGAGATAGGGAGCAAAACCTATGAATATTTAAAGATGCATCAATCTTTGAATCTCTCTCTGTTCATTGGGGCAGGAAGTTGAATGCAACATAATGCAGATTTGAAAGGAGACAAAAGCTCCCCAGACAAACACAGTCAGCTGATCAAGATGTTGTGGCGAAGATGTTGACCACTTAAATAGGAAGCAGGCACAAAGCAGGCTTAGAGTTTCACAGTGTCATGATATATATATATATATATATATATATATATATATATATATATATATATATATATATATGGGTGGTTTAGCTAATGTTTTCTTATAATTCCACACCCATGTTATGTCCTGACAGACTGAAAGTTGCTTGAAACTTGAAATATATGTCTGATAATTATGTTCAAACCACGCTATGCCCTGAAACCGGTAAACCGATACAACCTGATCGAAGAGTGTCTGAAAACTAAGTAGATTCACAAACGAGGTGCTGATTCACAGTGGGATTACTAAGAACGCACCTTTTTTTCTTTTTTACAACACCGGTAATCACTTGGTTTAACCACCGTGAGAATGTCTGTGCTTGGTGACAGCAGAGCAGTAAACTGGTGAACGTAGATAAGCTTCTCTTCTGGTTTCGGTCGGTACCTACACATGTTTAATCATTATCACTGAAAATCTGTGATCTAAGTTCGCAAGAATGTGCTTGTTGCACCCGGTTCGAAAGCGAAGAGGTAAAATACAACAATCCAACCTTTAGATATTTGCCAATACATGCATTTTTACACGCTTAACTGCCTTGAAATGTATTTACATACTGTGTTTATCTAAGGGTGTAGACACAGATGTATCTAACTGGGCCACCCATTCAGTTCATTTACACAAGACACACTTTGTACATATCATTTATAGTATCTACCCAACAAAAAAGTTCACTTCCTCCTAAGAATGACCCACCAATACTACTTGACTCCTTCCCTTTCCAAGAAACGAGGGGAAGTGAGCCTGAGTTCTGCTCGCGGTGCAGATACCATCAAGACAGAGCATGATGCGGCAGCACCACCACGCAGCTGCACATTCTTCAAGTCATGTCAGGAGCTATTATTTTGAGAATATGCTGTCATAGCAGGAAACCACAGAACACACTGCCTGTACTGCTTATTTTTGCTTTAGTAGCATTTACTATTTTGGTCCAGTGAAACTCAGGACGTTCTTGGTCGATTCTCAAAGCGTCCCTCCACCAAAAAGCAATGTTGACGGGCAACATGCGACTGCTTTGCATACCAACACAGCCTCGGTGTGCTGTACATGCACCAGGACAGGCCAAGTTAGACAAACACACCTGTCCGTGCATGTCAACAAGGCAGCTGCACTGTGCAGTTATTTAGTTCTAAGTCACTGAGGCTGATCCCCTGCAGGTCATGGATTCTGGTGCCAGTCTGGTGGTTATGGTGTGTGTGTGTGTGTGTGTGTGTGTGTGTGTGTGTGTGTGTGTGTGTGTGTGTGTGTTGCACTGGGGATATGTTGGTGTGCACGTTACCGTCTCCAGCCTGTCATTGGCTCTACGGCTCCTTTCAGAGGATGCTTGAAGGTTATGATGACAGACACCGGCCATGTCACCATGAGCACCAGGGACAGGAGGATGGCGCGGACTGGCACCAGGAAGATCCCCAGGAGGACGCACTGCATTTGGAGGAAGGAAGCGCACACATTTGAGTTCACGGGCCTGTAAAAGTGTAGGATTTGTGTACGTCTGGCCTGCTGTCAGAGTGAGCAGCGAGCCTGGCGTGTTGACATTCCTCAGAGCAGCAGACACACGCACGGGTCTGGACAGCTTTTCTAGAAAGCGCACAACGGCTCTCATTGTTTGTGCTGCACATAACGAGGCTTTACAAGCCGATTGTCAAAGCCTCGCTGCAGAAGATTATCGGCCCTGGTTACACAGCAGCCTGTGTGTATGTGTTTGTGTGTGTGTGAGTATATGTGTGTGTGTGTGTATGTGTAAAATCTCACACATCGGCTGATACACTGTCGCCCAAAGCGATGCAGACACACACACACACATATATATATATATATATATCTTCAAAGCCTTCCCTCTACATGACCACTGGAGTCGATACTCACTTTGATGACAGCGGCTGTGGGGAGCTTGGTGTCCTGGACGAACGGGTTGATGACGGCCGGCAGGAGCAGGGACTGCTGCCTCGGCAGGGCGAACACTCGCTGTGGCGGCATTGCGGTCCGGCGAACGACGAGACGGGCCGCAGTGTGTCTCTGCGTGTGTGTTTGTCGGACGCGCCGTTATGTGATCATGTCACTTCCTCAACAGGAGACCCCGCTCTCTCATTTAGCCCGCAAGTAATCGGACGATCAGAATCGAGGGGGGCCGAGCGCAGACGCGAGCAGGCGCGGAGAGCAAAGACCCGGACTGCGCGCTCAGGCTCCACCTACAACACGGTCCGCTGCTCCTGCTGAAGGGGGTCCGAGTGTGATGTTTGCAAGCCGTAGCAGGTGCTTTTGCATCATTTTGCATACGCCGTGAAGCCGGCTGTCTGCAGGATACTGTCGCCACAGCACAGGTATTTCCAGTAAATCTGGCGAGGGAACAATTTATGTCTGATTTCGGGAGCAGCGTGCACCAGGAAACTGATGGAGGGTTCAGACCTGCGAATCTGTGCAGGACATGAGCGCACAGACACTGGAGATAATGCTCAAGAAGCGACCGTGCAGCGTGTTACGAAAATATGTTATAATACCGTGTTTATGCGTTGGCCTACTTTCTGCGAGCTGTCACGAATGTCCACCAGATGGCGCTGTTTCACAACACTTTCTCATTTGGTCCAGGCCGTTAATAAACACACTCCTGTCCGCTCTCTGATTTCTTTTCTTTTTTTGCAGCAGCAGCAGTGGAGAGTCAATATTTACTTGGCATTTTATTCTACCTCACACCTCTGGATTCACTTCTGTTTTACTCCATTAGATGCATTTTACAGCTTCACTACAACCAGATTTTCCATTAAAAACACGTGCTCATAAAATATAATGCAGTAATAGTTCTACCTCACAGTGTGAAGGAGTTACAAATTGCTCCATCACTGCTTTAATATCAAAGTGATGCTTACACACAGACTTCATAATCCAATAATGTGTACAAATCTGAACACTAGGGGCCGCTCTACCTGCATAACAAGGATTTTTTTTAAACTTTTGATTCAAGTAATTGTTCTGATCAATATCACAGTATTTAATTTAACTGTTAAGAGTTTTTGTTTATTGTGGTTTTATTACTTCTGTCCAAGTAAACGCCTCCGTTTACAGGCACAGCTGTGGATTGTGGTGCAACCGAATGCTTTTTTTTGAAAGTACGCGTCAGCGATCCGCAATATATTGAACATCTTTATTGATGACAGTAACAAAGTGCACAAGCAATTACAAAACAACACAAAACACAATGACTGCATTGTTAAAAAAAAAACAAAAAAAAAAAAAACGAGAGAAACAAGACTATAAAACAAAACAAAAAAAAGGTTATTAAACAATACTACTGCGGTACTCTTGCCATGATTCCATCATGCAGCGAACCAATACAGCCTCTGGAGGCAACCTGTGCCTTTTTAATCTTTCTGTACCATTAATGAAGGGAAATGCAACGTGGAGTCGCCGCGAAAAAAGGATTTTGGTCTCCATGCTGAGCAGTTCCCATGTATAGTCCTATACAAAGTGCTAACCAAATGAAGAATAACGTGTGCCTGCGAATACTACTTTCTGACATCCAGAGGATAATATAAAAAGTATATATATATGTATAGGACTATATGCAAAAAGAAGCAATCACTAAAGCACCATTTTCGGTCACATACATTGTGCAAATTCATTTTTTCAAATGTAGTGCACAACAATGAGAAAATTAAATCAAAAGTGATACATTTATTATTATTATAAAAAAAAAAAATGCACTAAGCACACTGGACATAGAAGTGATTCTAAGCCAACATGAATTCCTCATATGGTCTAAAAAAAATTCAATTTTGCATAAAACGGCAACATCTCACAGCACAGTATAGCACTGCGTTCAGTGCAGTGTGGACATACCTGATGTCTGAGTTTCTTTTTTAAAAAAAAAAAAAACAAACAAAAAAATGCATAAAACAATAAAAAAGGGGGGGTACAAATGGTAATAAATCTGCATCAGCATTTTAAAAAATGAAACGTCATTGTCACACAGTAATATAGCAAATATCCAGTCGCCTATGTCAGCCTGTGTATAAGGTCCCGAGGTGCCTTTCCACAAAGCTGCAGGCTGGTTATACAGGCTGGAAGGAACACGTCTCCCACAGAAACACGCAGAGTTTACCAGGATAAAAACGTAGAACAGTGTGCACTGCGGCGACCGCGATTTGTGTGCGATACTACGGCAATGTCCTCACGAGGCCGGATGTCATTGGAGGAATTAAGAGACATTTTGAGGGGGGGAAAAAAATCGCTCAGCAGCCGAGCCAGTCCTTTGTGATTTCACCAAGCTTGACGATCTTCAAGCTGCTGTCCTCCAGTTTGAAATAGTGGTCACCTTTGAAGAAGTAGCTGTAATCTGTGAAAGACAAGCACAACGTCAACAAGTTAGGATTGAAAATGTCCAATCAGGCCCCGCTGAGGCCCGACGTCCAGCCTCTCTCGCTCTGGATCATGCTAATCAGCGAGCATACAGAGGCACCTCTGTAGAGCGGCACAGGCTTCGCTTTATATAAATATGTTTGTTCGCCGTGTGGGGAAGGGGCTATGCGATGCTTACAGTAATGTGTGTAAGTTCGGAGAGCCGTAATGGAAAAATCCCTGGTTTGCATCCCAACCTCTAACCGCAAAGATACACGAGGAGAGAGGGACGGTTTCGGCGGATGTTTACTGGCGGCATCATGACGAAAATTCACCAATGATTATTTTTTGCTCAGAGACGAGTCAAAGCTAACATGAGAGGTATAAAATACTCGCCCTCCCTCTGACTGTATTCTGTGAACATCAGACCGCAGATGACTCCTTCACTTCAGACCTCCTCCCCCTCTATTATTTTTCTTCATCAGTTCCCCTAAACCGTTCATTTCTGGGATATGACGCTGAAGGGTGTCACTGCCTGTTGTTTCTGTGGATTATGACGAGTTTTTATTGGTAGAGGCAAAGTGCCAGACTCACTGATAGAGCTGACTGGATTTGCCTTCGTTGTGACCAGAAGGAATGGCGGTCTGAAGACGGTAAACTACCGCAGAGCACCAGCTCTGATCCAGCTGTAATCAAAGCAGCACAGCCGCCACGAAATCCTTTTTTCCCCCTGAAGTTCAAACGAGGTTGCAGGCCCAGGATACATTCTGCTATTTTGTCTGTTTTTTTCATTTAAAACCAATACAGTGATTATTTCTGGTTTATCTTCACATTCTTTTATCCTCCTTTAGAGAGTTAGAGCAATTATATCATGTAGTAAAAGATTATTTGTCACTTATGTGGTCACTGGTTGAGTTTTAGCCAAGCTAGCCACACTGGTCTGAGATAAATACTGTCTGTCTACCATTTGGTCCTGATTTAAATATCTCGCTATCCCTCCAATCTAATCTCTGTTTCTAACTGTAGGTTTGATTTCCATGAATTGTTGTAGAGATATTCATGGTCCTCAGAGGATCAAGACTAACGACTTTGATTGTTAACTAACTATTACAGCAGTCATGTTAATATCTAAGAATGAAATGTTACAACCTCCTTTGGATGGATTGCCATGAAATCTGGTTTTGTGTTCCTCTCATATTGATTTGAGTGTCCTGAATGACATGTATAATAAATGTGTCCAATACTTTGGTACGCGCTTGCAAAACGTATTCCCCTGCTAATGAATGATAGCACGCTAACATGCTAGATTAAATGGAGTTAGTGGTTAAAGTTCTCATGAAGTCAAAAAAACACTGGCAAAAAACAAACACTGAAGGCCTTTTTATTGTTATTTAAGTGTTTGTAACTTCCTAGAAAATCATCAGAAATGCTGATGACCCATCCACTTTATTTTTTTTTTCTTTTACTCTGCAAAATCCATGTCAGACCTAAAGGCCTACAGTTACATGTTAGCACTGTCACTGTCAGCATGTTAGCATATAGCTTTGTCTGAGTGCAGCCACCGAGCCTTGAGCGCCGCTGTCTCCGGTCATGCTGTAATCACTTGGATTGGAGGGTGAGTATGTACAATTTTGCATGATTTGTAGCAGAGGAGCAGGCTGCAAAACCTCCATTATGGTCCTATAAATGTTTAGTTTTAGTCCATTCATTCATAGCTTCTGCTCTTAAAATCATTTGCAGCATCTGAATTAATTAATCAAAAGAAAAGAGAGATTCTTTTTTTTACCAATGTTGTTCAGACTGAAGGCGGCGTCGATGCCGTCTGGGATGCCATTCCAAGAATCAGCAATAAGTTTGGGGAAGCCAGGGTCCATTCTCTTACTGTCTTCATCGTATCTGTAAACATAGTAAAAGTGCATTTGTATAATCCTTTAATAAGTACAACACAGTTCCCTCCCACACACACACACACACACACACACACACACACACACACCACTCATACTTTTCCATGGTGATTAAACAGTTGTGAAGACTATAAATTCCCACGTTGTGCAAGGGCTAACAGGCCTGTTGGTGGTTTACAGTGCAGATTAGGTCACACTGAACTCTAACTAGATCCAGACGGAGCCACGCTCCGCCTGAAGGAACTGATGGCATCAACAAAACAAGCTTGGTTGCATCAGACAAGGGTTTTAAGGTTTGCAAATGGTTCCGATGACTTTGCTTCACCTCACCTCCAAAATTTGTCGTCGGAAAACAGGTAAGTCTTCCTGTTCTTCCTGAAGTTGAAGACGGCGTCGATTTTCTGCAGGTCAGTGGGGAGTTCGAGGCTGGAGAGCCTCTTGGGGTAGCCTTTCTCCAACTCATCTGCTTTGTAGACCCACACCTCATTACCTGGGAGGAAAGAGGAAGTTAAAAAAAGGAGAATCATACATATATATGATTAATGCAAGGGGATTAGTTTAATACAGAACTGTCTGACCAAGGTATTAGCCACTATTCATGAAAATCTGTTGACCAAATACATCACTTCATCGCTTAATCATTCAGGGTAGCTAGTCTTCCTCAGAGCCAAACCAGCTCTGCTGTTAATGTCTTCAACTCTGACAAAAATATTATGTAAATTTCATCAGCATTCAGGAAGGCTGTCATGGAAGTAAAATGCAAAAAATGTTTCATAAACCACTAATAACTATGGTGGAAGATCTCAAGTTTCCCAAGAGTGCGCACTGCACACAAGAGCGCTCAGCCAACATTCCTGCATCCTCCTAATGTTTCAGTTCGTAGAACCCGCTGACCGTTAAGGGAAAGGCAGAGCGAAGACACCTTTTCATTACTCATGGAAGTGGAACTGTCTGTTTGTCTGATCAGCAGAGGAGCACAGGGAGGATGTGGACAGGGTGCACAGGCCATTTAAAGTAATATTCAGCGAGCTCTAAAGCTGCTTTTCCCTCGCAGAGTCTTGTTTTTCTCCAGCGTACCTGCGAAGAACACCGTCTTCTCATCCACCGGGTTCTCATAGGCAGCGTCTATCTTGGAGGGCAGGTCCGGCCAGTAGGTGGCCACCAGCATGGGGCCGTTGGGCTTGCTTCTGAAGTTGACCGACCTGAACAGGAACCTGGCACAAAAGACAGTGAGTGGGTGAGCGATCGTAAGGTTTGATGAGCTGGGGATGAAATGAGAGTGAAAAGGGGGGCAGAGGGGGGCGATGAGGAGGCGGGGGAAGTGCGCGTCTGTGTGTAAGAGGAGGTTTTAGTGCAAGTGCTTCGCAGGCCGAGCCAGCCACAATGGCCTGATTCATGAGCATCTGGTTCTCGTTAGGACTAAGGCTGCCGACGCCAGCGGAACAAGACCTATCATGCCCGGATTTCCAATACACAGCTGCACAACAACGGCAGCTTCCCAAACTCTTTTCCACTGACCTATTTCTTGACAAGAAAAAAGATCTGCAATTGAAAAAAAAAAAAATAGTTGCAGTAATGATAAAGTGAGGAATGGAATAAAACTTTACTGACACATACACATATCCACAGTGTTGTCTACATTTGTCAGCATTAAAGAAGAGACATATTTTAATCTGAAGTAGCCATCTAAATTGCATTATTTTAGCAGTGTTCTTATGGATCAACACCAACAGTATCCAGAGGGCTTTTCTGTCTTTCCTTCCTGTCTCTATTTCATTTAGAATCAAAACATAAATACATTATCTGACTAAGTGGTCGTATAAGTGGACAGGACAGAGACAGATTCGTCCAGACCATTTCTGAGACTTCAAACCTTCAAGGAGGTAATCGGTTCATCCTGCATGTGTTGCTGTCCAAGTTCTGTAAGAACTGTGTGGTAATGCAGGTTGATGTTTGAGGTCTGTAATGCATCGCGATGCAACAATCATGTGGCTCTGACAAAGATATCAGGAGGCATGCTGTTGATTTTAACACATTTTGTATCTCAAACAACTTTAAAAAACATGATTTGTTGTAAACGGTCAAAAACATGCACAAAACACACCGCAGTGAGCTTAAAATCTTGATATCAATCTTGGTCCTGTCAAATGATAAAGGCCTATAAGCTAGTTTGCTATGAGGTTCAAATGATTGGAATTGTTTTGCAATATCCATTTAATGTGTTTACACTGAGTACATTTTTTTTTTGGAAGCTTTTAGTGATGGCACGGTCGCCTACGTGGCACGAGGTACATATAAGGAAAGCCATGCGTGTAATCCATCACAATTATATCCTTACTGTTCACTGTCTGAGCTGTAATAAGTTACTGCTGACGTAAACAAACCAATTCCTACTGCAGCTACTTCATATTAAAAGTGTTTACAGCGGCGTCTTTTATTGTGAAGCAGCCACAGGAAACCACTATCAGCATGTGGTTGCTAGACAATTTCCCCAAAACCTTTAAACTGATAGCTTCCTTGCAAGTAGTAATCATTAAAGCAACATTATGTGACTTTTTTTGTACCTTAAAATAACAAATGTAGGGGCACCAAATTGCACAAAATGCCGATTTCTATATAATGTTGCTTTAAGCTAGACACCAGAAAGCGCTGTGATGAGCAGGAGGGAGGCATCACTTCTGGTATTGTGAGGTTAGAGGTTAATTCTAAGAGGTTAGCACTTTGAATGTGTGGCTGTGATTCAGAAAAGTTTCCTGTTCATCAGACGCGACATTGAAAGCATCTTGTTTTCATCATGAACATCATGAAAGAGACAGAAAAGTACATTTGTGGGAGCAGATCAGACACTGAATGTTGTAGTTTTATCACCCTATGCGTCGTAAGCTTGTTGGTCGCTCAATCTATACTCTTACTCTAACTTAGCGTTAAGTTAGCTACCTAGCTAAATGACAATCAAAATCCAGGTTCGGGGCTTTGTTGTCTCTCAGCACAAGCGCTTTCATCCCACCGCTTGTCAGCGCACTGCCAGACCTTTTTTTTGTAAGAATAAAACCTTTCCATTCTGTTACCAGATTACTCATCATCGCCAACATATTCATAAAAAAAAACCACACACACTTGCTGTGGTATTTAAGTAGACTTGCTGCTACCATGGCAACTACTGTCCCTTTATCAAATCTTAACAATCACGTCTTAATATATTTCATATTGCAAGCAGCCTTTGTACCACATGCATCTACACAAGGACGTGAGCACAGGTTGCTTTAAAAAAGGCTTCGCCTGTATGTTGACTACTGTTTCTATGAGACACTCTTTGTAATTACATTCTCCTTAATCCTCCAGACAGACACAGTTTTATGCTGAGCTCAGGGAGTGCTTCGAGAATGACTCACTGTATCATGTCAAGATTTGTCCGACATCACAAATATGCCGAGGCAGTTGAGAGAAAAGGGGGGATCCTACTTTTAACAACGGGGGAGTCAAGTGTGCATTAGCCCTTGAACCCAGAGGGGCAACACGTTTTCTCTGAAGCTGAACTCGGCTTGAACCGGAGCTCTGCGGCTTACAAACCTGTCATGGTCTTCAGGCTACTCATTAAGTCTCCGCCCTTTACCGAAACTTTACTAATCTCAGACTTCAGAGAGATCGACTATACTGTACATTCACCTCCTTGAGATTACTCTGCCCTTGATTTCTCTCCCTGGCCTTCACATTGTCTCATCTCTGCCCCCCCTTTTTTTTTTCCACACCGAAAACTGAACTTTAACTGATACTGTACATGCAAAACCAATGTGCCTTTGCTCACTGGCTGAAAGCTATTGCTCCAGATTAAGATAGTTTAACATCTTACCGGCTGCAAATGCCAAAAGACTGGTGTCACCCCTTGACTCCCACAGAACATAAGGAATAAAACGTAGATTATAACTACCCCACAACACCCTAAATGACATTTTGGCATATGTGTGTTACAATTAATGATCATTGGACAGAAAAGCTGCGTCATTTTATGAGCTTACACAATCATGAGCAGTTCAGATAACTACCAGGTACACTCATCTGTCAGTTTGATACTTCATCAGTCTGAATTTTTGGCTACTAATGCATTATCTTTAGTGTCTTGTGATTTTCAGCCCAGCTTGAATTCCAAAAAAATGGGCCAACGTCTGGGGAGCACTGCAAAGTGTGTGGGCCACAGCGAGGTAAAAAGCAGGACTGTGGCTTGTTTCTTCCCCCGTTTCTAACTCAAGGTTCTCCTAGAGGGAAACCAGGCTAACTGAAAGACTACACTCTTTGGTACGGAAGGTATGCTGGTGTGTTTGCTTTGGACACATTTCCAGAATGGCTATGACAGATATACAGCTCTGTTAGCCTTTAAAATTGCAAGGAGTCTGTGTTTCTGCACAGCGAGAAGCGTTGATACATCATAACTAGCATGGATGCTATTTGTCTTTCTCTATTAGTTCCTCTTATACAACATCATTGCTTTAGTTCAAAGTGACCCTCGGGAGGATTTTTCTCTATAACCAACTTCAGCTGCTGTGATGAAAACATTCACCTCCCTACGGTAAAACTCACTGAGTCACAGAGACTGTTGACAAAACCGCAGAGCTAGATGAAACTCCTCTTCTCCATAGGGTCAGCCAGTAGACACAGTCAGCTTACAAGACTTTGGATTCACTGGCGCCGGTGGAAAGACAGGACTGTGTTTAGGACTGATGACTGTTTTGGTTGTCACTGCAGGAGTAGAGGGCTAGTTTGTTTTTCCCTCTCACTAATTGTCGCATCACAAAAAACAATAATCTAAACCCCCGGTGTTCAAGCGACACAAGATTACCATACAGGAAAAGATAATCAACAAGAAACCTCGCGTGTAGCTGCTCATCGTTTACAGGGAAATGATTATGAAATCCAGTTTGTGTACACTCGCATGATTCATAAAACCAGCAGTGGGATATCGGGTTCTGTGTTTGACGTTCTTCCTGGAGATCACGGACAGGAAATTTGACCAGACTTTGGCAGTGCTTGCGAGTTTTAACAGAATCAATCTTGGACTTAACATTGCATTTGTGACTCAGAGAGCTAATGAAAACACTGTTGTTCGCAGATCCAAACAACATGGACTGTGGATGGACTGATCGACCTTGTTGAACCTCTTCTTTTAATATGGCGTGTATGTAATTGAAGATTAGGACCTTCTGTTTGATTCGATTACCTGTCCTTGAAGAAGAAGGTCTCGCCTCTGATCTGCGCTACAGCATCAAAGACAACTGGCTCATTACATATGTCCATTGGAGTGACCGGGCCCTGGGTTGGAGATAAAGGCTTGTCTCCCGACACACCTGTTCGTGAGAGAATCACCAGAATTTTTTACACTCTCACAATACATTCACCTTCCCTGACATCTAATGAGAAAAACATTGCTTTTGTTCTGGTATTGGGCTTAATCCCTGTCGAGGAAACTAGCCAAATGTGACATTTCATCTCACCGTAGAGCTCCTGGATGCCTTTGATGTCATCCTGGGAAAGTCTGAAGTCTTTGGTGTAAGTGTAAATGGGGGCCATCAAGGCTCCGGGGTCCTGAGAGTGCTCCAGGCCAAGGGCATGACCAAACTCATGGGCTGCCACCAGGAACAAACTGTAGCCTGAAACACGCAACACAATCGGGAAACTTCACTTAGATCAGTAAGCACCTCTTTATACAAGATGGATACTTTAGAAGCAAATGGGTATTGGATGATATGGATAAGTTAATTGGTACTTTTGTAGTCTGATGGTGGGACACATAAATAAGACATAATGTTCAGACTGACAACCTAACCCTGATGTAAAGCTTTATCTTTCTGTTTATCGGTAATGTACCTGAAGTAAGGGCGACTCCAAACCTACCTTGATATCACCCATTGGTTTGCAATTTCCATCGCAGACAGCGTGAAGCTGAGGAGCGTATGCATTGCTACGGCTGAATCCTGACTGATAGAAACGCTACCAAGCGCAGCCACGCCTTAAAGCATGCCTGGCTTTATTTATCTATTTCACTCTAAACGGGACCACAACCTACAAAATCAATGTTATGATGTGTTACAGAAGGCTTTAAATTATTAATTGAAACCATAAAATCATAAGGAAACTGTTTACTGAGATGATAAATTAAGTGACATGTATGGTCATTTACTCATAAGCTTACATACAATTTGTCTTCTTTTGCAACCAGTGGAGTCACCGCCTGACAGCAAATTTATGGCATTAGCTTCACTTTTGAGACCCATAAGCTCTGTACTTTATTTTCCTGTTTATCAGTAATGCGTCTCAAGGGTAACAGAATGACGAATGCATAGTTCTTCTCTAATTGTCTAAACTGTCTGGCGCTCATTAGTCTGTCTTTTGGGGGAAAATCCACTCGCCAGATCTACAGCAGGAAAAAAAAACCCACAAATAGTATTCATACCTTGGTCAGGACAGAAACCCCATTTGCGGTCGTCATCGTAGCTCTTGCTGGCGGCGCACCACATCTTGCCATCGCTGCGTCCCGATGTAGTGCAGGACTCGTAAGTGTCTCCTAGAAAGGTGAAGGGGAAGACACAGGGGCTTCCCTCTGCGTTTCCTCCCACCGTTGACATGGCTGCGGGAGGCAACACAAAGGTAAAACTGATGTAAATGAAAAGTGAAATGTGCCGTGAACTAAGTTCCCTTCACACAGTCTGATGAACTCATTCGTATGCCAAGAATATTTCCTCAGAACAGTTTGGTCTGTATTATGTTGTGAAGCGAGCGCAGATGATGTTGAAACGGCCTCATGAAAGCACTGGCACAACACACATCACATCAATAGCTAATCCACTGGGCGCAAAACCAAAAAAGCACCCGCCCACTTTGATTTTCTTTCAAAAGACAGATCATTTTTCAATCTGGCAAGCCTGCTTTTTGTGCTGTTATTCAAAAAAAAAAAAATAATAATAATTTGCTTTTCAGCACAAGATATCACACAAGGCTGAACAACAAAGCTTCATGCCTCATAGATTAGAACCAGATGAAGGTCGGAGCAGTCGTACCTCTCTCTGTCCATCTCGCTGTATGTCTGTCTGCGCTCCCTGCTACACTGCCCCAACCTTAAAAACCAGTCCCACTGACAGAATGGAAAATAAGCCCCGCCACTGCACATTAAAATACTTTCACAGCCACTCAGCAGACCACGAGCAAGACTGAAAAAAACCCCATCTGGAGCATTCCTGCCGACCAGCACCCAGCAGGGCACCATACGCTGCACATCCAAATAAACACGGCCAGTAAAATGCACTGCACTGCGAGCACGTAACCGTTTAACAGGACACATAAACAGAGGGCGATGTAAATACTAGTATGCGCATTTGAGGTTGTCTCCACTATGGAACAGGAAGAATCCATTTTGTCAGTGTAGTGTCATTTTACTCTGTGATAACTCATAAGCAGTAGATGTCACCACCTACCAGTCTCAGGGCAGAACCCGAAGGACTTGTCGCGGTCATAGTCTTCAGTGGTGGCACACCAGCGGTACCCATCATCCCTCCCTGAAGTGGTGCAGCTGTCGTACTTCTCTCCCTGGAAGTTGAAGGGGAATTTACAGGGAGCGCCTTCCCCGTTGCCGCCCAGGGTGAAGAGCACTGTAGAACAAATATTAGAAAGTGTTACAGAGAAAGTCTAAAGATTTCACACAGCATGTAAGTGTCTTGGACCCCTCGACCCCCGAGTGATGATGTAAACGCGAGGGGCTCAGAGAAGAACAGAAATATGAGTTAAGAAAATAAATGGAATGGTTTCAGTGCAATAGCTTAACTAAACAGACGGCACCAGCACAAACTCGTGTTCTCGTCGTATAAAACAAGTCAGTACATGTGTACTTTGGCGCCGAGCATCAGTAGACATGTGATCACGTTAGTACCATGGACAGCAACGTAACACAGATAAACAAAATGTTTAACAAAGCCCAGCGTTCTAAAGTGGGGCAGTGACTTGGAAAAGAAATATTCCACAATCCACTCCAAACAAAAGGAAAAAAAAAAACAGAAAAACAACACTTTCCTGGCATACTGTTCAACCTACTTTCTCTCTGTCCAAAATCAGCAGAAAAGCTCTGAATATAGCAAGAATCTGATATGAAGAATGACTTTGCCAGTATAGGAAACACTGCTTTTAATTTCAGTTCAGTGAGATATAAGTAGGGCACGGCACCGTGGCCGAGGTCAAACGGGGCCACAAGATCGTTGTTACATCAAAAAGGGAAAAGAGGAAGCGCGGGATGAACTTACATTCATGGGGGCAGAAGCCATATTTGCCGTCCTCGTCGAAGTTGTACGTGGTTGAGCACCACAGGAAGCCGTCGTCACGGCCCTGAGATGTACAGCTGTTGTACTCGGTGCCCATGAACAAGAAGGGGAATTTACAGAACTCTCCGTCAGCGTTGCCAAACTTCACCTTTACCACTGTTAAAATAGATTAAAGCTCATGTTGACATTTTTCCACATTTCAGCTGGAACTTTGAATGTGATTTTCAATATGATAAACTCACAAATGCAGGATTGAGTTTTGTTGCCAATGTAATAAATAAAATAAATCTCGCAAAAGCACTGATTTAATAATAAAGACAGTTCATTCTAAGCAGTCTGAGGCGGAGGAACTATGTTTATAGATTTTTTTTCTGCACAGATGATGAAATCAGAGAAAAGAGGATATGAAAAATAGAGGAAATGCATGAAGCTATCTGGGTCAGGGTGTGCAGATACATGCATGCAATAAACAGTTGTTTTTGGGGTTTTTTTTTTCAATTCGGTTTCCAGATGGCTGAGGTTTGTCATATCAAGTGCCAGAAAAGTTCAGACAAAGTTGTGATAATCAAAACAAAGTATCTGAGAGTCAAATGTATTGTAAAAACATCGGAATTTGTGTAGTCTCACCAATGTTAATCAAACTCCATGAAGTGGTACTTTTCATTTGTTTAGAGCAAAAGACTGTGTATGCGACAAAAGTTATACTCTGTTGAATGAATCACAGCGAGTGAGATCCACTTGAATGCACTTGAATTGTTTCTCCGTTACCTTGGCCGTCTCCCAGCGTCCACTGCTCATCATCATCGAAGTGGGAGTCTCCTCCGATCCCTGGCCCCGGAGCGAAGGCATGAGCCAAGAGGCCATCTTTCCCGTCGAAGGGGTAACCATCTCCGTGCTCTGTCGATGACATCATTCAGCGTTAAGGCTCCAGGACAACAACCCCAAATCATTTTCATTTCACAAACCGCTGCAATCTGGTGCAGCAGTGAAGAGCTCTGTATATCAGCCAGACAGTATTTGCACTTGTATTAAATATTCCTCGCTATTTTCGTCTCTGAAACAACAGCCTCACATGCTCTGAAGCGGCTGCTTGTGTTTGTGTTCCGCTGTAATTATCAGATTCCTGCTCGACAGGGTCAGCTGTGGCGAGACGGACTGATGTTATGACACCGCGAGCGAATATCAAACGGTTGTTTTAGTTGGAGGGACCCATGTGAAGACCACAATCCCCATTATTGTATAAACTGTTCCTTAAATGTAGGTTAGCCCGGTGGTGTGGAGTCACTGTAATAACATGTTGGTTATTGCTCCTTCACCATTACTCAGCAAGGCCGTGACCTTCGGTTCAACTCCTTCCCTAACTTGGGTTTCTCTGTTTGTGACTTCTGCAGAGGAAGGCGACTTCTCGTAATCAGTGCTGCTGTTATTGCAGGGCTTAAATACTCTTTTTAGGGAAAATATTTGAATTCTAACCTGCAATAACATTCCTGTGCCACATTAAGTGTGTCAGCACACTCTTCTGTTTCTCATATCCCAGGATTGAGACAGCGAAGACGGATGTGACAGCTACAGTACGCAGGGTTCTTTGAGGACGTCTTATTGTGAAAGAAACCTAATTTATTAATGCAATTTGAGTTGCAAATATAAATTATGAGAATCCAAGTGGTGTCAGGGTTCTGAAACAATAGTGCCACCTGCTCATAAACACTGACCAACAACACAGCAGCACTGTATAACCCCTGAATATCCGGTCTGCTCTGATTGGTCAGCTCACACACGCCTGAGCCCACAGAGACGCGGTGAGCGGTCACCACGTCTCTGGTTGGCTTTGTCGTGTTTTCAGCTTCTAGCGAGCTCCACTTTTATTCTGAATATGAGCATAAAAATAACAAATATGTAGCATGAAACACAAGATTAAAGGCGGGATGACTGACGAGGCGTTTAAGTTACTTCAGGAGCAGTGTTTTTCTGTGGGAGAAAGGAGCTCCCGTTTGTGGGTAGCTCCTTTACACGCACACAGGAATCTTTACAGCACACTGATGGAAATGAGACACCGAAAACACATAACAGGTCTCCTTTAAGTACAGTCGGCCATAAATATAACGACATAGATTGTCTGTGACTCTTTACACAAGAATTACCATTGCGGCCAAAATTAATCATGATGTCAGCCTCTCCGTCCATGAGGCGGGTGAAGGTCAGCGGAGTGACGTCGCTCCATACTTTGAAGGCTCTGAAGAAAGCATCATTGATGACTTCCTCGTCCAGATCGGGCGTGTATCCAAGGATTCTGCAGAGTTAACAAAGAGTCAGTTTCATTTCTATAACGAGACAAAGTCGAGGAAAATACAAACTAAAAAAAAAATCATTAAAAAAAACAAAAGGTGCGTGTAAGTAGAGTTATCACAAGTTCTCTTTCCTCTACTTGAGGTCGTGGAAAAGAATCCAGCAAACCCCGTGTGTGAATCATCTGGTGAAAACTGCTCCTGAAACTTTGTTCAGTTCCACAGAAACCTTGTTGTGTGCCTGTCTGCACAGCCCTCTCCTTAAAAAACAGTCTCAAGATCTCCTGGTTGTTATTGTCTTTGGCTCGCAAAGCCTTTCCTTACGAAACACACTGTAGGCAGACGGGCTGGAACGATCAGGGCGTGCAAAAAAACAAAAAACAAAAAACAAAAAAAAAACGCTGATATAAATAAACCAATCCCACATTGTTGTAAACCTCAAACGCAACGACAACAAAAGACCTGACACATACTGTGTAGGAATGCTGGTGTTAGCAAGACACAAGATGCAAGCTGCACCGTGACTGTCTGGATGGATGGGGGTGGGGTGGACTGGTGGTGGCTGAGGGGAGGGGAGGGGGGGTCAGGCAGGGCCAGGCTGTGGTCCATCTATCAAAGCAAACACACTCTGGCTTTGTACTTGTACTCATCAGACGCTGCTTTGGGAATCACATCCAAAACTAGCAGATTGCAGGATCATCGTGTGACTCAGACGTGTTTCTCAACACTTCCAAGTTTTATTGGTTGAGTTAGTTTACCTTCCTTGCGACTGGCAAGCATTTGTTGTACATGCGACTAAAGAAAAAACATCAGGCTGATGTGTAACGTCATCTCCTTTCCTTTCATATAGACGGCCTACTTTAAAACTTCCATGATGTCATTATTTAAGTATTACTAGGACCCTCTCCCATCATAAAAAAACAGCACATGCAGCATGAAAACTAGCTCAGAAAGTGTTCCAATCCACTGCTTCTTCAGAAAACTGTGCAGGTAATGTATATATATATCTATCCCCTGACCTGTAAGTGATGTCTTTCTTCTGCCACATGGGTTTCCTGTGGAAGAAGTTGTAATTGGCCACATCTGGGACGCCACAGCGGGGCTTTTTCATGATTTCCACAGTTTTGGCATCAATCTCTCCGGTTTCTTGCAGAGAGAAGAACTTTTGCATTTTCTTCAGGGTGTCCTTGAGCACCATGAGGTTACATCTGTCTTGTGGGCATCCATAAAACTTATTCAGATAGTGCTGCAGGAGGAGAAGAACATTAGGAAAATGTATGGAAATAAATAAATAATGTAGAAAAAAAATAATAAAAATCCCCCCAACAGTTCAGCTCTTATAACTTCAGGAGTACAAACTGATATTCAACAGCTGTCTGACACTTTTTAAAAAAACTTTTTTTTAATGAAAAACAAACTTACCAGAGCAACTTCTTTGTCTGTTTTGGGAGTAGTATCATCTCCAGGAAACCTGATTATAGGCGAGGGGGCAGCATATGTTGCTTGAAAGGCGATGAACTGCAACAAAAACACTTTGAGAACAATCCGACGACAGCTAAATATCGTCGGAGAGCCCATTTTCTCCTGTTTTACTGGATCTCAGCCGTGGTGAACGTCGCTCTGCTCTGCGCTGCGCTGCAAGTCTTTCCACCCCGTCAGCTTGGGTTGCCTCTGCTCCTCTTGCACGGGTTTTTTCTTTTTTCTTTTCCTCCTTAACGGGACATCCTGCACCTCGGCTCTATGAACTTTCTCAGTTCTGCTTGCACATGCACTTTTTCCAGCCCCGACGGCTTTCTGCGCAGTCTCCAGGTTGGGAAATAGGAGCGGGGGAGCCCACAGTTATAAACCCGAGGAATAACTCCCTGCTTACTCATTCGTCAGGGTTTTTTTTTTAACGCAAAACCTCGAATGACTGGCAGGGGAAGGACGGGAATTAAAACGGTTATGATGTCCAGAAATTAAAACTAAATGCAGATTCTGCCTGCCTGAAGAAGACTGTGTGGGTGTTCAGTTAATTCACTTACAGTAACTGGATGTAACCGGAATATTCTCTCTTCTCTGCAATGATGTTGAACCACACTCACTGTTCACAGACTCATCTAATGCCATCCGGTGGTGCAGGTGGGTTAAATGATGTGCAGGTGAAGAAGTGTCACACCTGCAGCAAGTTGAAAACAAAACCTACACCTTTAATCTTCTGTATGTGTTGTGATTGAAGGGCACGTTGTTGTATTCTGGACATGTTTCAGGGTTGGAGGCTTCAGGTGGACAGTAACATGCAGCTCAGAGACATGCAGGTGATTAACTTCATATTTAAAAGACTGATTGCAAAAGTAATTATGCTGTGCTGTGATCCATTTATCTTTGAACCCCAGACTTCTAAATGAAAAGCTCCTGTTTGTTTGTTTGAGGTCACCCTGTGTCTGATCTCATCCCTGTTACTGAAAACTACTGTTTGCACATGACTATATAAAAGCTAAAAGTGAATTATGCCAGTTAGTGGATCTATGTATTTCATTGTCCCGCCTTACAGCTGTTTCATAACTTTTTCAACATCAGGAAAACCCCTTTTTACCAGCACGTCATAAAAATATTACTGACATTTACCATATTAGCTCAGAAACTTGTGGGTGATGGGGATTATACTTTCCTAAACTGGACCCACCCTTTTTTCCCCCTTCATTATCAAAGGAACTGTTAATCTTTCATACAACATCACTAATTTATATCACTTATCACGCGTCAGCAGAGACAAACAGCCGCAGGCAGGCCAGAAGTTATTCAAAGTGATATACTGACATCTGGTGGGAAGATGTGAAAATTCACCTCGGTGTCAAGTTAGAAAGGGACCATCGGACCAGAGCCACAAACCTGGCAACACTGACCTCCCCCTTCAGTTGTTAAGTTGCCATGATTTATACCTTGAAATAAAGAGATAAAACTGTAACTGGGAGACTTTTGCCTTTTTGATTTCGTCATAGAGATCAGCAAATGAAAGTTTGCATTCTGGATGAGATTCTGGATGAATTGCCTGATCATTGGGCTTCCAAGAACATTTCCAGAATGTTGACATAAACATGATTTAACTGTTAGTTTGTATTTTCTATATGCTGTGTACCTGTGAAAGATGCTCTCTTCACAACTAAATGTAAGTAGAATCAGAAACAGATTTATTACCAAGAACGACTTTACACCAACGAGAAATTTGCCCTGATGAAGAAGGTGCACACATTGAAGACAATAAACAAACAGTGACTATAATATATACAATATAAACAGACCGAGACGTAGAGTGTGAGATGACTGATAAATAAAAATGGAAGAGCTGTACAGGAATGTGCAAAGATAAAAAAAATAAGATTGTTAAAAATTGTAAAAATTCTGCGTTATTGTTATGCAAAGACTCAGGGGTGGTGGTGGGTTTGAGTCCCGGGACTGGTTAAGGATCCAAACTGCAGAAGGGAAGGACATCTGTGACTAGGATGGGAGGAGTCGGCCACAATCCTACCTGCACGCCTCAGAGCCCTGGAACTGTGCAGGTCCTGAAGGGACGGAAGGCTGCAGCCAATCACCTTCTCAGCAGAGCGTATGATACGCTGCAGTCTGCTCTTGTCCTCAGCAGTGGCAGCAGCGTAGCAGACGGTGACGGAGGAGGTGAGGATGGACTCGATGTTGGCAGTGTAGAAGTGCACAATCATCGTCTTTGGCAGGTTGAACTTCTTCAGCTGCCGCAGGAAGAACATCCTCTGTTTGAGCTTTTGTTGAGTACTGTTAAAACCAATTATATTTATTATTTAGTCGTTGTCATTTTCATTTTTTTTCCACTGTACCCTGGGGCGGTACAATGTCAAAGTCATCACCATGTGCTGCATGAAATCAGATCACTGACTCATCACTCTGATGTTGTTCCCCGAAACAAGGTCCTGATCACGGCCAGAAGTTGGGATTTCTGTATATCAGCTCGAGGTAGAACTCATGATAAGATACGATTCACGACACAGATGCACTAACTGATACACTGCAAGACAACCCGCTTTGTAAAAATCACGATATTTGTCTAAAAAGTGGCAGTGAGGGCCCAAAGGTTAGACAAGTGAGCTCGGTAGATATAAAAGAAGAGGGCAGGGTAACTCTGGCGGGGGAACAGAGAGGGCAACGCTCACCGCACCATCATTACCACCACTGAGGTGCCCTTGAGCAAGGCCCTAAACCCCCCACTGTTCCATTGGAGGTGGTCAGTGGCTGACAGATCAGACCGTGTTTGTGCTGAGCAGCTTCCAGGTGTGAATGTGTTCCTTTAAAAGAGAGCGTCGCTTTCTCCGAACCCTCCACAAATGACAAAAAAGATGAAATAATATATACAACATGTTTAAATTTTGACTTCTCAAGAGGAGACAAAGCTGTAGAGAGTACTCTGGTTGATGTTGCAGAGGCCATCCATCAGAGTCACTGCCCTCTGGTGGCCAACAGACGCCTTGCAGCTCTGTCTGTTCCGTCTGAGGCCCTTGGAGCCTGTCTCCTTCACTGACATGCAGTCTACGGCATGGATATAGGATTAACTCTAACTCTCTTTGACATCTCTTTGTTTCCGCTCTCATGTGCTGTTCAGAGTAATCCAGTATGACTCTTTAATAGAGAAAGCTGAGAGACTTTTTTTGCAAAGACATCTGACAGATGGATAGCTCGCAAACAGGATTTTGTGGTATATCTAGCAAAGCAATTTCCCTTCCCTTTAGCCAGAGTACAGTTAATTTTTCATAGCCGGGGCTGCTGTTGCTGTTGGTTGCAGAGTGAATTTAACATCCATTTGCCAACAATATCCAGGGCCTGTCACTTTGGAGCAGGAGCTTTATTTCATGCACTGATACATGCTGCCATCTCCTCCAACTGACACACTCGCAGTGATCTCTGGCAGAGCCGGGGAACAGAATGGCTACCTATTAAATGTACATGGGCCTGCCTCTCCAAATAGAAAATGCTGAGATGTGAAAAGTTGAGCCACAGCTACAGTAATTGAATGCCTTTGTGCATATGAATGCAATTTTGCAGGCGAAAGTGGCATAAAGAGATTGAGATGATAAGGTTTGATTTGCATGTAAATTGTTTTCTTTTCTTTTTTTCTGCCTCCCCTCTAATGCTTAAGCTTCGTCTGGATGGAAGCGCCTCACAATGTGTGTGTGTGTGTTTGTTTTGATGGAATAGTGTTGGCTTTAAAAAAAAAAAAAAGTGTGTCTTGTTGCTGTTGATTGCTTGCATCTCTTCCATTTGTATTTGTTTGTTGCTGTGATGGCTGGTTTAAACACAATCATGGTTTTATGTAGTGCCTCACACTCGTAGAGCTGATTTGTGCTGCGGCATTTATGCTCAAACGTATAAATCGTACGTGTCGTCTTCATTACGGACAATTTGTTTTTATTTTGAAAGACATTAAGGGATTTTTTTTTACATGCAACTAAAAGGCACAGTATGTCATTTCATCTGCCAGGGTTATCTAAATCAAAGCAAAGCAAAAGACATAAGTAGCGTTGGATTATACGAGGTGATGTCTTTGGTGTTAAACCACCACCATTGCTAATAAAAGTCCATGTGACTGTGAGAGAAACCAGGTTGTGTTGTAAAATCTTATTCATGTTATGGTTACTCTGATTAATTGATGTCCCTCCCTGTTCTCTGATGTGTCATCTGAGAGTTAAAGTGCAGAATGTAAGAACTGGTGCCTCTAAAATTCATCCACAAAACAAGTAGGAGCCTCATATCACCAGGGAACATATTGACTGCCATTAATAGCGGTTGCAGTTAGCTTGTTAGCTCAGTTAGCCGTGCAGATAGTGTCAGGACTGGAAACTCTGTCTAGCACAGGAGCTTTGGAACAATAAAGGCCTGGCTAGCTGATTGCATAGATACACACAATACATGGACTTCATGATTCTTACATATTGCCGTCTTAAAGCAAAGACACAACTCAACAGAATATATGACAAAGAACAAACTGGAAATGTTACATATCATATCTTTACTGCAATCTCGCAATATGCTCGCTCTGGTCCTAAACCATTCAAACTCATGTCATTAATTATGAGGACGAGTGGCTTCCTCCAGCACGCCAGCAGGGCCTCCCCTCGCGACTGGGAATGGGACATTCTGGACATGAAGGCCAGCCGTATCATGGCTCTCCAGCTGGCTCCGGATCTTCAGGCCCACTGATTGACCCCAGTCCAGCTGAACAGACCGCAGCGCTGGATGTCACCCTCTTCCCTCACCCTGGTCCTCTGGCTCTTTGCGAGGACCCGGGCAGATTCTCTGATGGGTCATCAAACCAAACTGGCCGTATGGCTGGCTAGCACCAAGGTCATGAATGACAAATATCACAGTCCCACTGCTGCTCCGTCCGCTGCTCTCCTCACTCCAACTCAAGAGTGCTTGAGAGGAAAGAGAGCATAATGTTCTGTGCTGTTCAGGCCCGGGCTTGAATACATAGTTAGCCTGAGTGTGTAGTTAATACTGACACTGAGTGGTTTAGAATCAGTCTATTGGCATTGTTTGTTTTATGTGCTTTTGCAGGAGTAATTAAGCAATGGTTGCTGAGTAAATGAATGCAGCAACAGCCCTGTCAATAAATCTGTTTCAAGATAACTTAATTTGGCTAAGCACTGTGTTACAGAATACTGTGACACATATTATATCACTCGGTTTGAAACATTCCGATGATGAATTATTGAACATAAATCCATTATCTTGAACATATTTTATTTATGAATGCACCAAGACACTGGAGGACTTTAACACTGCAGGGTAATTATTGTTCCACATTGTGTCACCACTCTTCTCTCAGATGCAACTGCCAGAGCAAACTGCAATGAATCAAAGAATTGCGAGTTTTGATTGACGTTTTTTGTGTGTGCACAAGGCCCAAAGCGACATTAGCCGAATTGCTTTATTTAATGCTTTCTCCCACATTCTGTTTCTCTTTTAGCACGCCTTGTAAACACTGATGCAATAATGCATTCCATTATACAGAGGAGAGGAGATGAGTGTCTCTCGTGGCTCCTCTCCATCTCAATAATAGGTCAACAGCTGTATTTAAAAAATTAATCACATTCTTGGCAGTTGCAAAGGTTAGCCGCGACGCTCCGAGATGCAATATTGGAAGCTCAGATCAGCGGCAAATCTCTGCGGAGATGAGGAAGAGTTGCCTTTGATGAGTACAGCATGTAAATGATTTGTGTGTGTTTATAGGACACGGGGCTGGCCCTGCCTCACTCCAAGACAGCGTCGTCGGCACCACTCTGTGGCAGAGGCTGGCAACAGCAGATGGAAAGAAGCAAGAGAGGGGAGGGCTGACCTGATCCTGCACTTCACAGTTTGTGCTCTCTCTTTACTCAGCCTCCTCTCCCCAGTCTGTATCTGCCTTGTGTTAAGTCTGTTTTTTGTCAGGTTTCTTAATTCTGGGAAACCGTGTCTCTTAGTTTAACTTCCTGAATGTCGATAAGCCCTCTTATGTTTAAGTATCGAAGGGAGTTTGATGCGAAGGAGGGTCGTGAATGGACAGAAGAAGCAAAAAAATACCTCTTAAATATAAAATTTACCCTCAGACATACAGGACATAGATCTCTAGGCTCCAAAAATCCGGCTTTACCAAATGGGGCCTGTTATAGTTTTATTAATAAAAAGAGTTTTATTACCCGATGATGTTTTGCCCTCCTGCTTAAGTCTTTGTTTAATATGTTCTCTTTACACACTCCGTTCATAGATCAAAAGTTTTCCTGGAGTAAATGTTGTGCCTGTATTTTAACTTAGATTATTAATATTACTTACCATATGTGTGTGCATATCTCTATACATTGGAGATATTTATATTTCTTCAGATAAAAGGCACTGTATGCAAATGTTAAATGAAAAAGGAAAAACAAAGACTGTATTTATTGCACTGTTACTGACAGAAAGTAAATACACTGTTTATAAAGAGAAAGGAAGGTCGTGAATGACAGCTATCACAGAAGGGAAACTGTTCACCGAATGCTAATGTGGCCGTTTCAGGAGCTCATGCAATAATTTACGCACCTTCCCCAAAACATTCTCAGGGCTCTCAGGTTATAGTCGTCGTTATCACAACTCCACATAACTAAAAAGCTTCTTGTTAGTGCTCCTGATGGAGACATCACCGGCCCGTTGGTGTAATCTTTTAAGGAATTCAATATTGATGCCATTCTCACGTCAAAAACAAATTACTCTCCGAGATATCTTGAGGTACGAGGACATAAAGATGAAATATGAATGTCTGCCTCAGATTGCTTTTAGTAATTCTGAAATATTCACAGTGGTATTTTCGGAGTGCCGCGGCTCTGACACGGAGTGGGGGTGGGGGGGATGAATTTTTGATCCGTGATCTGATTTGGCCGTCACAATAAAAGGATAGCCTCGATAAGTCAGGAACATTGTTACCTGGATTGTTGGATGAAAATGAAATACTGCATGATGCAAGTGAGTGAAAGGGGAGTTGAAACGCTGCCGTCTGTCTGGCGCTCTTGACAGTTCTGAGAGCTGCGCCGCTGATGAGCTATTATGTTGTTTGCACATGTCGGCTTCGGAAGCTTCTGTCTGTCTACAAGTTCTCTTTTAGCTTTTAACCCTGCAATAATAACCACTTTGCCCCAATGTTCATCCTTCACTGGGAGGATTTTCTTTGCACATACTTTTGTTTTATAATTTCAGGGTCCCACCTCAACCGTAGTTTATACGTAAACACTAGTTATTTTATGCTAATGGTGACTTTTTTTCCCCTTGGAGTGTAATTAGGAATGAAAAAAAAACAATCAGAAGATAAGTAATCGTCTATTAAATGAGAATGAGGAAAGTGTTTCCAAAACAACAGCGATCCTCTGGGATATCAGATCGACTATCATTTCCTTTCACTCATTAGAAGCAGAAGATGGCCAGGCCTGGCAACATCCTTCCTGGCTCCTCCAGCTTTAAAGCTGGCAAGCCTCCCCTTGACATATTTCATTGCCATTCAGTGTACTCACTTGCCAGGCAAGAACAGTTTCATACACAGTTTATCATTTAATTTCATCAAAAGGCCTTTCGTTCAGGGACAGCGTAACACACCCAGGTAAGCAGCTGTAATGTGATTAGAGCGTGCAAACAGACTAACAAGGTGAGTTTGATTTTGATGTGATGTGTACGTTTTGGCATGCTCGCTTTGTGTAAAACAGCTGGACTTAATTTCTTCTTCTGTTTCTTTGCTGTTGCTCTCCCTCTCTTAGATTCAAACACAAGTCTCATTTGAAGTGGCTGAAACAAATCCCCAGCGTCACCTCGCTGAACCTGCTTCCTGGAAGATAACAGCAATGCCTTTAAAGCTCGCTCATTATTATGGTTTGGGCCCACCGTCACAAATTCCAGACAAAAGTGAATTTCCTATTCCCTGTCAATAACAAGCTCGATGTCACCTCTGAAGCTGAGGGAGCATGATTCAATAAAGTTTTCTCTTTTTTTCTGTTTGACCCCTTGTCACCCTGCTCGTAACAGAGGGTTGAATTACAGTTTTTTTTTTCTTCTCCCCACTAAGTACCCTGCAGGCTACCTAGAAACACACCGGATTGACTATCTTGTATAAACCTCTGATAAGACAGCTCGGTCACTGCGCGGCTTTGTCCGCTGTTGAAATAAGCCGCATATCAAACATTAACCGGGACATATTTGCAGAGGTTGATTGGTTACATGACCATTTTAGCCGGCGCAAAGATGAGCCTCCACAGCTCGAACATCACTCGCTGTGGAACCTGCTGAGGTTAACAGAAGAAATCACATTTTTAAAGGTGCAATATGTAAAAAAAAAAAATAAAAAAAATGGCCTCCACACAAAAACAGGGGGCAGTATACCTCCAGAGTAAATGCTAACTGCTGTTAGCTGTAGAAGCTGTTGGCTAGTTAGCTGTACAGCTAGTGGTTACAAACGTAGGGCAGGATATATATCTGCAACACAATACATCAGTGTCTTTTGAAATTATGTCAAAACCCTTATTCTTTAGCCATTTGCATTCTTTTGATCATTTTAGTGACATTTTCTCATAAGGTTAAAAGCTTACATTGTGCCTTTTTTAACCATGCCTCCGGTGTGTTGCATGAAAACAGCATTGTGTGTGTTTGCAGCAGAGGTGCACCGATGTATGAGCCAGTGTTCAGGCCGCGGACGCCGTTGCCTCCTCCTATTGCTGCTACCTGTGATCTGAGTGTTGTTGGGCTGTGTCTGCAGCCCATAGAACCCCCTGTGTTTTAAGTACCGGATAGCAAGCGCCGCTGCCGCCGACGTCCGTGTTTGCAGGATATTGAAAAAGACCTTTGTCAGGAAGCTGAGGCCCACCAGGCCATTGGGGAGCAGTGATCGTGCTGCTCCAAATTACCATATCACCTTTCTCTCTTCGTCCTAATGAACAACAAAGTCTGGTGGGTGACACTCGTGCAACGGGCTCTATTTTGCTTGAAAGAAGTAGCAAAAAGATGAGTAATCTCCCGCTCTCTGTCTGATTTTCCATCAGATTGTATTTATTGCAGTGTAAAATAATATATAACACGTGGCAGGCGGTGACACATCTCCCTGAGTGCATTGTGTTGCAGCGTTGAAATGTGGCTGGAAATGAATCAGCGCACGAGGTAGCCCCTGTTGCTATTACTATGCAAACCAGATAGATGGCTTACATTTAATTTATATAATATTCCCCCGCTGAATCATTTTTATTACGAAGGGGGAAAAAAAAAAATCCTGCTAGGAATATTTGGCCTATAAAGAAATTAACTTTGTCTCTTTGCTAAGTACACCCATGCATCAAGCCATTATCTCTGTGACAGATGAATCATATTTGATATTACGCAAGACAAATGTATTCATATTGCATATTTTTCTAATTTTTCCCGTCTGACCATCTGTGTGTGTTACGTCTTACCGAGATTAATCCGCTGATCCTATCGGGATGGAGGGCAGGTGTTTTTTTTCTGTTTTTTCTTTTGCCCCCCCTTCCTAACACGCAATAGTAAGTAAGAGCTGATATCCAAACATAATCCACCATATTATATTTTAGATCTTTGTAATATATCAGGGACAGTGATTTCCACAACTGGGCCATATTGAGACCTGATTTGTTCCGTATTATTATTATTATTTTTGCGCGTGTGCGTCAAGACTTAGCAAATGGGGGCACACTGTGACCAGAAAAGTCATGTGTAGGGCTGATACGTGCCATATCAGTGACATATGAAATAGTACTTTGTGTCCTTGGATCAGTGTGCTAAATCATTTAAGCAGAATGACCTTTGACTGGATTAGATGGAGGACGGGTGAACCAGAGGGGGGGGATACTGAGACCTGTTTGGCTGGAGATACAGAGGGCACAAGGTCGTCCTCCGCTTTCGTCACCGTTGACCCAAATTCCATCCATCCTCTGCTACAAACATCTGATGATTATTTTTTTTTCCCAGGAAATTGCAGCATTTGATCTCACCTACACCTCCTTCTCTTTTACCTAAGTGGCTCTGGGTGAGGGTGTGATTGAAGTCGGACGATGATTTACGGAGACAACGCTCACCTAGCACGCTGTTCGGCCTGTTACGCCCTCTGTCTTACATGCGCCCTCCTAAATTCACTTATGTAGAATACTTGTCTTTTCCCAAGGTGTTAGACGGAACGAGTGGATGCGCAGACAGATTGCAAACTAGTGTTAATGATCAGCCTGTCAGGCAGAATCTGTATTACTTAATCTCCCGGTCCTGCTGTACATGATCAAAGTGATGCAAATGCGTCGGGGTATTGATTTCTACAGCAGCCGTGCTCTTGCACTCAAAATACTCCTTTTTTTTTACTCCGACCCACAGTTTCCCCCTCCACATAACTGTTGTCATTCTAACAGCCTGGAACAACAGTGCTGGCCTTGTCGATGTTTTTTGTAAATGTTTAAATCTGTTTTTATTTATGTTAAGCACAGCCAGCTAACACTGCGTATCACATGCAGTGTTTGTTTGTTTTTTTTTTTTTCAAAATCAAGGTTTTTTTGTTTTGTTTTGTTTTGTTTTAAATCTGTGTATCTCATTGCAGATATGAAACTTGTCAATTGAAGATCAGGGGATTAAAGAAGATACAGAGCTGAAACAGATGGTTTGCTGTGATGTGTCCTAAATGCTAATCCTGTCAGCATAGCCAGCTGTGATTGATACATTATGACATATTGTAAAGGTTATATTCATCTGCGATGTTTGATCGTCATCTCTGTACTTTCTAAAAACCCCTGTCCTCGCAAATGATGGGCTGTCCCCAGGAAAAACGGGGCATTGCAGAGACGGAAGTGTAATTGATGCTGTTTTGATCAAAAAGTCTGTCTGAATTTAGTTTAAATCCGTGTAACGACTCATGAAGAATGTTGCCGGACGGTGGTGAAACCCATTTAAAGTCCCATTCTTGAAACGTGAGCAGCCACAGTGAACTCTCTGTCACAATGAAACATGGTGATTAAGACAGCCAGTGGGAGATGAAAATGAATTCCTTCAGCTCTGAGGAGGTGTTGTATGGAATTGTCACAGGTCACCCTCCAGGCGCCCGGCGTTTGCAAAGTAATTCATCCAGCGTGTTATCCCAATAATGATAAATTTCAGCCATTATGAATCGAGATGTTTCCTCATACAAGACTTTAAATTATATTTAGGTAAAAGGTCTCAGGATCATTTGCTATTTTAAAAAAAAAAAAAACAGGCTCAGGCTGCTGCTGTGGACTTGAGAATCTGTTTAATCTCCAAAAGCAATTTGTGACACAGAGAGACACAGTGAAGTCTCTGCAGGCATCGTCTTGTTGTCACACCAAAACCAGTTTGTTATTTATTTTCCTTTACAGTTTTTGGACACGAAAAAAATAAATAAATAAATAAATACACTGGATTACTTGAACGTGCAATCACTGATTTTATCTGGCCACTGGGGGGCAGCAGAAACAAGCAGTGAACTGAGATGAAGTGACTGAAGAGGCTGTAAAACAAATTGCGGGGAAGAAAATTAGTTTTTTTTCATAGAATACAATGAATTTAATTTAGCATAAAATAGCTTCAGAAAAGCTAAATGACAACTTCCGAAAGCTACTTTTTCAAAAATCAAACAAAGCATTTATTTATCAGAGCACTCACATACGAACATAGCAAAGAGCGCTAAATATGTTTTCCATTTAAAGGGCCATTTCTAAATGTTAGCGGCTGTTTCTCTTTGTTAGCGGAGTGGAGAGAGGCGAGGTACCTGAGAATGTGTACAAAGTCACAAAATCGAGCACGAGTTCAGCAGCGTTAAACAACTCAAACAAGACATCCACAGGGAACTGAGAGAGACTGGATGGCATCATTTTTCGCATCACGTTAACATTTTCTGTCATTTGGCCAATAGAAACATGATTAATACATGTGAATTGCGAGAAATTGTTACCTGGAGCCCCTTTAAGAACGATTCTCTATAGAAAAAATACAGCTGAGGGGACTTGAAAACACCTCATGTTGCCATGTCCATGTGAACACACTGACATTTTACCACCTCTTACAATGATGTTGCGAACTTGGACCAGCATTCATACTGAGTGTAGTTTCAGTCCATTTGGTTAATATTAACTCTCTTTTAGCTTTGGTTGGTTTCTACCAAGTTCTTGATTATAGCTGCTTTAATTTTAAAGCTAATGTCAGAAGTGACGAACTAAAAATAATATGCTATGTGTTACAGCACAAAGCTTTGCATGTTCCTGCATTACTAAAGAGTAGAAATCATAGCAAATGTGGCAGACTCAGTCTCGCCTCCAGCACATTTTGACAGACACAGAAGACGCAAATCAGTCGCTAGAGAACAAAAAATCCTTTAACTTGGCAAAATTATCATCCAATTCAAAGTAGCAAAAAAGAAAAAGAATGAATACTCCAATCAAACACTGTGCCATCCACGTTTGTCAATTCTTTACAGCTCTCATCAGTTTGATCATGTATTACTTCCAAATAATAAGAAAGTTGCGACTTAAATTCGTTTTTCTTTGGATGTTTCTGAACTTCCCCTCTTCTGTTGCATGCAAGTATGATTCATTTATTGAGACTCCCTGTCTTCTATTTGCAGATGTTTAACCACTTCTCCAGCTACTTTTTGTTTAGCGTGCAGCAGCAGAGCGGTCATACCTCACCAGCAGAACTGTTTTGTTGATTAAGTTCGAACAAAAACAGAGAGGAATGTTGCAGACTGAGAGCGCCTATCGTGTAACATCGTTGTTTATTGGTCCCATATGATTTTTAGGCCGGAAATCTTTTTCAGCAATGCTGTCTGCTCAACTCACACCCAAATAGAGGCTCCGCTTGTGTGTGGATGGCACCCTTCAGTTTTCTAATTGATGACTACTGGGTGCAGTCCGACGGAAGCAGTCTGCTGGCAAACACACGGGAGGAAACCACTGCCAAGACAGCTTTTCTATCAGATTGCTCTTTGAACTTCAGGCTTATGAGCTGCTGACAAACTCAGACTCTGCATGGCGGTGTACTGCAGTGCCCCTTGCCTTCCTTCCTCTGCTCAGTCCCTGAGACCTTGTGGAATCTACAAAGTCAACATGAGAGTCTAAAGAAGGGAAATATCCTGCTGTTTTTCCCTCACAAATGTGTCCAATCTTTGGCGCACTGTGATTCCGACTTAACTCTAAATGGAAACAGTGTTGTTTCTTTTCTTTCACGCCACCACCTAGCAGCAGAACAGCGTGTCAGACCACTTTCCTCTGGATAATTTCAGACATGAGAGACCCGTTTCAGCCCTCTCTTGCCCCCCTTTTGCCAGCACGGCCTGGCTTTCATTAAGCCGCCTTATTGGTTGCACATGGCCAAAGTGGACTTTGTGTTTATCCTCACGCAAAAAGGTGCTGAGGAAATTGCTGAGTCTTCTGTCATAAGACAAGTCCTGAGGGCTATTTCCTTGGCTTGCTTTGCACGCGTGGCCTGGCGTCAGCCCGGTGGCAGGGGGAATAATGAGGCTTAGAGTGAGCAGCGCTGTAAGCCTGGCAGGTCCTCATGCCTCACAGAAAACCGATATCTACAGCGGGCCGGACACGGAGCCCTGAGGGATCTCTGATGCCGTCCTCTGGGAGATTAGCTTTGCTACCCTTTGCCTTGTATGCTTCCTTTCTTAATTCACTAAACTAATAGTGAGCTCGCACATCAGGGAGAAAAGAAGAAGATTAAATAATCGGAGAAAGTGGCTGCTGTGGAGATTAGATGTAGTGTGGTAATTTTTATGATTAATGACATGAACAAAAATACGGCAGGCCTGAACCTAGCACAGGGCCAGAGCAAACATAATGAAGTCCATCTGATATGTTCATTAATTCATGTGTCTATTGGCAGCAATGCAGAATTTGGGCTTTTTTTTTTTCAATATTATATGAGACAAGAGGATATGACTCATGCATCATAAAAGTACCTAGCTAAAGAAATATATTACTGTGATGAACACAACAAGGCACAGATTTAAACAGAAATACACACATGTATAGACGCTCTATTATTACGTGTTTATGTGTCTTTCGATGTGTGTGCTCTTGTGCCCTGGGTGAAGATGAAAAGTTTTTTGGACTTGTAACCCCTCTTCCCCTGCCGGTAATCACCCCAGAGCCCTGTAATCCCTGGCGCATGCAGATGCCGCCGGGGGAATATTACTGTTCATAATATTAATCTGCTCTCAAATTCCTTTCTGTTACCAAGATGAGGGGCCTCGTGCACCATGTTCTTATGGGTATTAAGTGTGCTACAAGAGATTCATCGAGAGGTAGATTCTGACTCGTCAGGGATCAAGCCCAGCCTGAGGTCGTATCGCCGCTTTAAGGAACACCCGTGAGCACGCAAAACCCATCTCCATATTCTCATAAACAGCCTGACATGAAAGACGCTGTGCCACAGCAGGGACACAAATCCACACCCAGCCCACATGAATCATGTCAGCCTGATCCAGAGGAGGGTTAAAGCCTCTTTAAGGTGCTCGGTCCCCGGCTGTGATACCTGACTTAGCAGCAGGTAAACCCTCGTGCCACAGGGCTGAGGAGAGCGCCATTGTCTCCATCAGCTGATCAAAGGCACGGCAGCGCACCACCAACCTCACACTTCTGAAACCACAGGAAAAAGAAATGAATAGGAACCCGCCAGATGGATTGGAACCCTTTTCCTATTCAGCTGCTGTTCATCATCCTGTACCTGGAATTTGGCATTGTAACATTTGTTGTACATAGCTTAGCGCCAGGGTGGATTTGTGGCTTTTCAAAGGGCCTCAGCACAACAGTGTAATCACACTAAGCCTCTGGGAATTTATTATTAAAAACATGCAAGGCTAATGACCACAATTACTTTAATCACATAGTAGCTGTCTTTGAGGTGTGGAGACACAGACTATTTACTTAATAAGAGCTATTAAGCACTCTGATGACCCTTTTTTCCCAAATGACAAATTTCTCCGCTTTGCTCATTTGTATGCTGATGATGCACGGCATCACTTGAGGATATCGTTTTCAACACGAACCTCACCGGTTCATGAGTTGAGGAGCCAGTCTCGCAGATACGAGCCTTGCCCTGTCTTTAACCGGCACTGTGTGTTTATTAGTTAATGTTTCTTTTCTTTCTCACCCGCGTGCGCAGCCTGAGACGTCTGAGCAGCTGTGGAATTGGATGCAGTCCACTGTGTCACCGGGAGTATTTATGCAATCAGGAAGCGAGCGGGCGGAGGTGCGGTGGTGCCAGTGGCGTGTGAAATCTGCCGGCTGGATTGACACTCGGATGACGGATACCTGTAAAATACATTCACGCCTCTGAGAAAGACGGATTATTTGTCTAGTGTTACACAAAACACTCAGCAACACTGCCGAGGGATCCCATCCTCCCTCCCTCCCCCCGCCGTGGTATGAGAAGAGAAACCCTGTCTGAAGTTAGGCTGAGGTAAAATGAAGAGAGAGGCCTCCGCCGCAACATTCAGATCATTTTGATGTCTGGGAAATGCACATTCAATTATAAAGGCAGCGCCGCATGTAAAGCTGTTTGTTCTGTTCCCCGAGCAACAGCCAAACTGAGAACTTGTAATGGAAAGTCGCTCTTTTGAAACAGTGAGCATTTACACGCCAGGTGTTTGTGTTCTGCCTTTCGCGGGAGATTGGATGGAAATCTACATTATTTCTACATTATGTGTCTCCGTGTCTGATCTTGTAGCGAGGAACAAAGAAAGATGGAGGAATATGTAATGCGGCGTATTGATCGTGTTCGCCGGTGTCTCTGTATCGTTCTCCTGTAAGTGGTGTGGCGTGTTATGACCCTTAGCTTCCCTCTACAGGGGTATTAGTCACCATTAGCTGTTCTAAGGTCACCTTGCAATGAGCCGGCCGTCCCTGTGGAGGTGACACTGTCAGGGTGTCACTTGGCATGTGTAGACTTGTATCTTAACCTTGACCAAAGAAAATGTCTTTTCCAGTAGTTAAAGATTTCCAATTGGGCCCGAGGCTATAAAGCCTCAGGGATCTCACTGTCCAACCTCTCTGCTTATCCTGCTGCCTACCCTGTTAGCTATCAGTATAAATGCAGACCACCAGTCATGCATTAAGTGCATAATTATTCCATTTCCAAGATAAATCTGGTGTATAGTGTCATATCCATCATGGCTGTCACCTCCTACATGGAGAGTAGGGCACTAAATGAAAGCCTTTTTGCTCATATGCACTTCTATATAGTCATCAATTTTGAGCAGTCTATTCATTGTTTGGTTTGACAGACGTGAGCTAATAATGAATGATCAAGCAATGCCCCTCAAACAAGAATAGCCAAGCATAAGCATACACAGGCACTGAGGAAGAAGAAGAAGAAGAAGAAGAAGAAGAAGAGGAGGAGGAGGAGGAGGAGGAGGAGGGTGTCATTCCACAACAGAGACGGAGCTACACTGAGAAATCCTCTTCTGCATCACCTCTTATTTATTTATTTATTTTGTCAAGGTTGCTGTTCTGGCAATGGGGACAATGTCAAAAAATTTGTAGCGATCAATATTTCTGAGTGTGTCTGATCACCAGGACGACCAAGTATACAAGTGTTAACAAAGGCCCAGGCCATACCAACGCGGGTTTACAGCTTGTATACACTGGGATATGATGTGAAAACAGTAGTTCAGTCCTCAGACGGTGGCCAAAGAGGAGCTCTGATCCTTGTCCCCGCCTTGTTTCACAATAAATAACATTGCTTGTTCCACTCAGGACGGACATGGAAAAGAGATTTAGGCCCTGACCGCGGGATGATGTTTATTTTTTTGCTTTTATTATGTGTTATTCCGTTTAACATGGGATTAGGCGTGTTACTGCTGGTGTAAAGCTGAAGTAAGGCTTCTGGGCTGATTGGAAGTAAAGCAGGTTATGTGATGGACATAATAAGAATATTTGGGCAATATTGGGGTTATTTTGAAAGGCTTAGTTGAGGACAGCCATCCAAAAAACCACTGCTTTAACGCTGGAGACATTTGGGTTTGAAGACATCCACTGAGTGTAGTAAAATACTGCTTTTCAAAGTAAGGTATGTCCTCCTGTACCTGCTGTGACATTATCTCTTTTTTTCTCTTAAATTGGCAACCATTTTCCACCGCTACGATCGAATGACAGCTGTGGCCGAATGTTATTTTGTATCTGATAAAGCACTCTTTGTTGGCTGATATTAGTCTATCACACAAGATGCATTTAAAATGTGCCCGGCGTCTCCGAGGGGGATGTATGTGCCACATATTATAGATACCAGTTTAGAATAATGTTGCCTAGCCTACAGAATCTCACAACAGATAGTCCAAAAATGCTGCTTTAAGCTCCCCCAAACTGAAATGTGGAGATATGTCATGTGTTACACGCCCGACTGCCTCCGTTGCATTTACAGTAATTGATTCTTTTCAACGATTTTAAAATGCCGAGGGCCCCTGGCGGCATTGCATGTTTAAAAGGAGTGCAGGCATGTCACGCATGGCCAACCCCCACAGATACGTTGCTTTCTTGTAATTCAATCCGGCCTTTCTGCACCTCACCAAGGTGATTAGCTCCATGGGACACAAGTGCCGCTGGACTTTTCCTCCATCGGATTAGGCTCATTGACTCTCATTTTCTCTGTGTAATCTCGTGCATAATGACACACATTCACACACTCTAATTCTTTATCCGACTTGGCTTTGGAAATGTATCATTGTTTTGTTTTTTTCTTTACCTGTGTTTGTCGCTCGTAACCGACAGCACTAGGCTACTACACTGTTTAACACAAGGAAAGACGCAGACACATCGGCTAATGTTTGCTAAAAGTTGAGTTAGGACCTAAATCTGACTTTCTGACATGTTTTCTGTGTATAAAAATATTTTGTTCAACGTGTAACTTCTGTAATAATGGCTTTTCAAAGTCTGAGTAGAAGAACATTGAGCAAAATTGGCTTTTTGAGCGATAGCTAGCTGGTAAAACAGCCACCATTTAAAATTTACATTTATTTAGGGCATTTAGCCCATGCTTTTGTCCAAAGTGACTTACAGCAATTCATACCTTCATACACCGATGGCAGTGGCTGCCATGCAAGGTGCCGACCAGCACATCAGGACCAGTTTAGGGTTCAGTATCTTGCCCAAGTACACCTCGACATGCAGACCAGGGGAATCAAAGCAGCGTCCTTCTTATAACAAGACGCTGGCTCTGCCCCCGAGCCACAGCAGCACTGCTACTAGCTATCCATGAACAAAAACTATGACATTTTAAAGATCTTTGCAGGTCAGCATGAGGCTAAACCAACTTGTAATGGAAAGTAAATCTAGCTATCCTCCTGCTGAACGTAACCACCTCAGCAGAGAAGCAGAAGGCTAACTGCTTTATCACGTTTTGGTGTTGGCAAGCTTCCATTAAATCACATGTTTAAATATATGAAATTCTAATTTGGCTTAGTAGCCTATATTCATTTACTGCCTGTTAGACATGGACTGTAAAGAATCCGACTGAGTGTATTTTTCCTTTTAAACAAAAAAAAATCCTAATAAACAGGAATTAATTAAAGCCGGAACAACTTTTCAGTCTTTTATGCAGAACTGCTAATATCGAAGGTGATCTGTCAGAAGTTCAACGTGTTTTTCTGCTAATTTGTTTTTTCCTTTTGTTGTGCTGGCAATATTGCTGTCAAATGAGACCTCACCCACATCATACTGTATTTTGAAAGGCAGCCTCATTGTAGACCAACCAGGCGAATAATGCACACACAATGCAAAAAAAAGGAGAAAAGAAAAAGGACGCATCAAATGCACTACAGCTCTGCTGTTCACAGCCTTTATCTGTATTGTGCTGGTAAACAACAGAGAAGTTATTTTAGAAATGAAGCAATTAAGCGGATCCAAAATGAACACAACCCCCTTGTAAACCAGCACATGGCAATGTCATTTGCATGCCTTTGAATAACTAATCTCTGAGGGGAGTTCCTTCAGATGGAATTCTCAATGCCATGCGCTCTTTGTTTTAAACACGGCAAACAAACAAACAAAAGCGTCCTGGGTCCAGATTTACTTCAGCTGCCCTTCCTCTCCCCGTCGCTCTCTCTCTGTCTCTGCTGTCAGATGACCTACAGCTGACGAACAGTGACTGTAAAGGCCATCGCTCAGCACCCGCAGGAAAAAGAAAAGATGGGGGAGGTACCTTTTTGTTAGATAAACAGAAAGAGTGAGAAAAAAGGAAAAACAGCGTCTCAAGTTGAGTGTAGATTTTCTTTCTTTTTTTTTTTTTTGGTCTTAATTAGAATCACCATCCATCATGGTCACAGCATTTCTATTCATCCAGCTGATTGGGGACATGACAAATGAATGTGGGAATAAACGGAGTGTCAGGCCGGGGAGGGAGATGGATGTTCTCCCAGCAGGGAGGAGCGGGAGAAGTACAGTTAGCGCTGGCGAGTGGCCAGAGCTTCTGGGCTTCATGTCGCTCCACACATCACCCCAGGGGCCACGAGCGGGAGCGTTCTCTCCCTCTTCTGGGTCCCTCGTTACCCATCTTCCTCCTATTTATTAGTAAATTAACACCATGTCTCCCACCTGCCCCGAGTCTCCCAACTCACCTCCGCTGACCTGAAGTATCTGGGTGTCAATCAAGGGAAAAAAAAATTGAATTCAATGCAGGCGTGCTAAAAAAAAACAAAACAAAAAAGCCTTTGGTTTCTTTTCACAGCCCTCCGCGGCGGGATGGTGGCGATGTTAGCGCGGGATGTACGATGAATGTTAAGAGTTGTACCAGTTGTTGTCTGGATGTAATTATAAAGCAGAAACACTGAGCGTTAGCCGAGCCCTAACAGTGAATAGATTAAAGACAGTTTAGCACAATGCTGTGTTTTATTCTGCCTCGCTGTGTTTCTCGGCAGGAGCTGGAGGGCCACTGTGCCCATTGATGTGTAAAGCAGAGCGAGCGGCGCGGTGCAAGCAAAGGGTTGCCGAGTTCAGACTGAATTAGACGCCATTAGAAAGTGTTTGACTGACATACTGTAAGCTCCCTTCTCCTTCAGACATTATTAGCAAACTCACTTTGATCCTATTATGCGGCAGACAATTGTTATTCTCGAAATGAAGAAAAAATAATAACGTTATAAAGATTAATGCGCCCCTACACCTCATTCTTCCATCCACCCACTTTTGCATAGACCCAGCTCTCATATAAATTTGAATTGGTTTTTCAATTATTAGAGTGCCTCAGCTCTCGCTGGCTAAACAAAGAATTTCCATCAGATCCATTGAGATGAAGTTAGATTATGCATTACCGCAATATCCAATTTAATAACTCAGATTTTCCTTTATTGTTTTTTCTGTTTGCATTGTATTCCTTTAAACGACTTAACCAGGCAGGATGGCGGGTGCTGGCACAGACAGCGGTTATGCAGCTCCGCCTGACAAAGACGTACACAGGGCCTCGCGCCGATGACTGAGAGCGTGAATAAATACAGGGCCCACTCCTCGGCGAGGATGGCAAAAAAAAAAAAAAAGTTGAATTCATTGTTCGTCTGACTTAGTGGAGCAGAATAAATGTGATTAAATTAATTATAGAGTGAATTAATATCTGTGTCAGCTCAAATAGCTTCAAAAATAACTAGTGTTCATTGTCAAGTTTGTCAGCCCAACTCCTGTTAATCACATTTTAATCACATTTCATATTAGAGCTCGCACTCACTGCTTTCCCGTCACTGTCCTTTATGGTACAGTTGGAAATAGTTCCTCTACAGTATATGTCAGTGGTTGTATATGCACCGTGAGTGTTTATGCACTTGTTTCCTATGTGGCCAATCCTTTTTTTTTTTTTTTTTTGTTACGCGGGAGAGATTCTCACAGCTCCATTTTCCTAAAAAAAAAAAAAGCAAGTGCGTCAGTGGTGTCATTTCAAATTTGAGGAATTATAGTGATTGAGCTGCATAAACAACCTGCAGAGGAAGTCAGATTCCCTGTCACATCCCGACGCTTTAGTTTGAAAACAAAGAGAGTGGAAAAAGGGATTGTGATCGCAGCGCCGTGGCATATTGGAACAAAAGCCCAACCTGAATGATTTATCTTTTTTCCCCTCTTTGAAGCGAGAAATGCTGTCTCCCCACTGCCTCTGTTTGAGCTGCGCTGGTGGAGTACCTGGGGAGGGCAGCGCCATGCAAGACAGTAGACTGTGAAAGCTCTTGTCCCCATATTTAGTCTATGCAGAGAGACAGTGCATACAAAAGGGGAAAGGGAGTAACAGCGGTTCTGGCCCGGGGCTATCTTGTGCAGGGCTCCCCGAGCTTGAACAAAGTGCGTGAGACATTTTTCGAAACACAGATGCATTTTGTTACAGAAGAAAAGAATAGATGAGAAGTAATGGCAACTCATGAAAATTAAAAAAAAAAGGGGGAACGCTCTGATGCATACCATGTTTCAGCAAAATCCCCGGGTGAGTACATCCTATTGAAATATCCAACACGATTGCCTGCTTTGTCTTGCCAGTATTAAAGCTGAGAGGTAGTGTTAAATAAGGCCATTTGATACAAATCTGTCACCTGACACATGATATGAGCGAAGAGCTCTTCAAATCTGAGGTGCCTCCCCCGTAATCCCCGCTTGTACGCAGGTCTAAAGTTTCCCTTCGTTTATTTATTTATCGGTGCATTTTCGAAAAATTTGATTCCTCTTTATTTATAGCGGAGACATTCTGAAGACATCTGTTATGTTATTAATTTCACATAATTCTTAAGCTCCTCTATGCTTGAAATGAGGCTTCATTCAAGCTGAATTAATGAAACATGATTGTAAGTCCCTCACGTGGAAGAGGCTGTCATACAATATTGAGTTGCTTATAATCACTGTGTAATCTCACTGTCTGCCAGGGGAGGGCGGCGCGAAAAACCGTCCGTAAAACAATGTCTTGGGGAGATCAGAAGCCTTTGCCTGGATCTGGCAAGATGAAAAAGGCAGGGAGTCTGCAGCGAGCGAGGAAAAAATGACTCAACGGTCGACAGCGGAGAGGAAACCGCGGATTTATGCCGCGTACCCAACCGCTGTGAAATGTGCTAATTGTTGAGATCAGAGTGCTGCGTGTTTGCCTGAACTCAGGTAATTGTGCAGGTGAGCGCCTCGCTGTGCGCGGGGAGACGCTCACACGTGACGCAGAGTTGAGGGACGCCCACCGCCATGACTGACAGAGTCACTTTCTCTCGAGCTAGCAGGTGAGGGACCCGTGGGCATGAGCCACGAAACAGGACTCGCCATGACAGGAGGCTGTGGTAGGTCCGTGCTCGCATGAATAATAAAACAGCGGGAGCAAAAATAGACACATCTTCACAAGTCACATTTTTCAGCTTTAACAGCGTTATTTGGAGTGTACTGTGTTTTTTTATCTGGCGCCACGCAGGCTGCCGGGGCCCGAATGCCTCGCGCTGAAGGTCTCAGGTGTTTTGATGTGTTTAATGTCAGCGGCGGGGACAGCGGCAGCCACAGCACTTCATCAGACAGACAGCCCCCAGTTACCAGGGGTCACCAGTCACGGCACACGGGACGACTGGGCTCGCGCTAGTAGGCCGCTCTTGTCACATCGCGTAGCGCTTGTCACACCTTACAGTGTCGTCGCTTTACTTGGCAAGACTTGTTACGCACCTGCCCCGCGAAAAAGACAAGCCTCTAAAATAGAGACATTTTGTAAATCGTTTTGCAGTTGCCAAAACTCCACACGGCGTTCAATCCGTGTTAATACCCAGTGACGTGCGATGTACTTCATCACCTACATCAGTCAAGGGAACGCTGGGCTTTATCTGCCATCTCCATCCACCACTGCTGCTCCAACCCAGCCTAATTATCTTTTAGCAGAGCAACACAAGAGGAGCGAGTGACACACAAAAAAAAACAAAAAAAAAACACACACACACACAGTTGAAATTGGGATAGACCTCATCATTGTTTGGCTGCGCCCACGACTTAATTAAAATTCGCAAGGAGCCCGGCTCCTTTGTTCCCTCTGTATTGCAGCATTGTTCATCAGAAGTGAGCAGGAGTACAAATAATCGAGTGCAAACACTTCCTCCGGTGAAGCTCGCCCCTTCTCTAGAGGTTTACCCTACTTTACTTTTCAAACTGACAGAAATGGGTTGTCTCAAATCTGCCACGGCATCACTTCATTAAAGAAGTAGCCCGCTTTAAAACAAACAAACAATGCACCCACCCACCCCAATCCAACACCCCCCCCCACCCCACCCCTGAGCGAGCACATGCACACTTGCCACCCAACCCATCCAAAATGTGTCACATCCCCAGCAATCTGTAATTTTGGACTCAAGGGGTTAATTGCCTGCCATGGCATCAAAGGAGAGTTTTGATGTGCTTTTTGAGGGCTGTCTTTAGCCAAGTTCGGGAGTAGAAGGGGAGAGAGGAGCGAGGAGCGAGGGGAGGGGGTGTGGTGAGAGCAGACGGAGAGGAGGGCACATGAGATTTCACTCGCGGCATAGCAGCGCAGGCGTCTCCTCAGGTAATCCTGCCTCTCAAAGGCATTATTGAATTTTCTTGTTTTTCTTCTTCTCTTTGTCAAGGCAGGGAGGAGAGAGTGTGTGCACAGGGAGAATCGGGGAGGGGGGGTTAAACAGAGTGAGCCTGACTTCTGAAGGGTCTGCAGCGGGTGCTTGATTCTCATTCACCTCTGCAGATCCACGTCAAAACACAGCCAGACCTTTTAAGGCGCCCCGGCTTTGAAGTGAGAGGAGAGCCTCAAATCCAAGCTCTCCGCCACATATGCCCAGTCTGAAAAATTAGCAGCCATGTGCGTCTCCCTGGCCCTTTGAAGTTCCACGGACCGCTCCTCTCCCCATGTTCTAACAGAGAAATCAGGAGGTATGCAGCCTGACTCCCAGATTAAGGGTAGTGATCGTGCTAGACGGCAGCACGAGGCAGAGTGCCTCGTCTCTGGCTTTTGTTCAGTCAGACCATGAAAAACCTCGACCTTGTTAACACTGTTTACCTAACTCTTCAGAAAAGCTCTGCAGAGTTGAAACAACTAGTAAGACAGTCGGTTGTGACAAAACCCCTCTGTGATCTGCCTGACATGGATCTAAAGAGGGTGCGTGTGAATCAAACCAGCCGCCGACACTCTTCTAAGACACCAACTGATCGTCCTTTCTTTACCAATAAAGCCTGTTGGAGAAGTTCCCCTAACTGACAGCCAGAGCTTTGTTGTTGATGAACAGCAAATAGGAATTAATTATTGTTAACCTGATTATTAAGTTGTTTTTTTTTTTTCAAATTTAATCAAATGTGCAACACAAGGGCAGGATTAAAGGACAGGGATTTGCCCTGAGGGACACAAGCAGAAGAAAAAAAAAGAGCAAGGGTGTAATAAGACTGGAGAAAAGTGCACGAAACGAAATAATAGAAACGTCCCCGTATTTCCAGACGTTGCTTCATCACTTTTGGCTAACCTACTTTGTGAAAAAAAAAAAAGTAATTATGAAAATAATTTGCAGTCTCTTGACAGAACGCAGCCCTCCTCTGGTTGCGCAGCACTTTGGGAGACCCCTCAAGAAAGGAGTATTAACCACACAATGTGCTGGAGCTGCTTATCCCATTGTAATCTGACCTGATTGGAAGGGTTTGATTAAAAGCGAAGGGGGCCACACGCCTCCTAATCCCCGCTGAGCAACGCTCCATGACCCCAGCTAACCTCCTCAAATGCCATACGGCCCCCTCCTGTCAAGACGGCTCAATGCACAGTCCCAGACAGTGGAGTGTGCTGTGCTGGAGTTTAGGGCCACTAATCCCCAAGCTTGTCTTGTCCCTTTCTCCTCTTATCCTCATCAATGAGACTTTCTCTCCTCACAGGAAGATTTGAGAGATGACTGCTATTTTGGTGCTGGAAAGTGAAATGGCCCCGAGGGGCTGTATAAACATTGTGGCTTAGCGCTCGCCGTCATAAGAGAGGCTCCGAGACTAGTCTCCGTACTTCTGAGGCAGGCAAATCCGCATCTTGTTATGAGGGAATCGGCTGTGCTAAAGCCTTGCTTAGTGACACATCTTGTTGTCAGAGGGTTTGTCTAAACAGGTATCACAGCTGTAAGCTGTCGTATCACTGCGCATCATCGGCATCCTCTGAACTTACTGTCATCACATCATCCACCCAGTTCATGAGGAAGCCTCAGTATCAGGGGTTTCAGGGAGAAACATCATTTTAGTGTCAGTAACACAGGAATAACATCTGGGTGTGAGTGCACCTGTGTGTGTTCAAACAAACGTGCATTTAGGCAAACCCCCGTTCTCAAGAGCATCTTTAAGGCGCCTCCTTTGCAGCGGAGTGTCGGAAGTCATCTCTAAAGCCCCTCAACTGCCTTCCGTTTGGTGTCTGACTACAATGAGAGAAATTGTCAGGTAGAGATGTGTTTGTGTGTGTGTGAGTGTGGGAGAGATTAGGGGAAGGGATCAACTTGCTGTCAGTGGCAGTCTCAGATGGTTTCCTGTTAGTGAGCGTAGAAAAAGTCGATGTTTGTGTGTCAGAATATACATATATTTTTTTTTACATGGTTTGCATGTGTGTTCATACATGTGTTTGGAGGTAGCGTAGCAGCACTGGTTCTCTGCGGGCGGGCTGCCACGTGGCTCTGATCAGATCTTATCGAGTCCAGAGAGGAGGCTGTTCCGAAGCGGCACGTCTGGTTCAGGTGTCAGAAAGAGAAGGAAAGAAAGATTAATGGCCCCTCTGAAATGAGGGCCTTCCTCCGGTTACCCCGGCCCCTGCCTTTGAGGGAGGGGTCCGCTGACTGACCGGGGATCGCCTGGGACAGGTAGGGTGATTTTTTTAAAGACCTCTCTGCTGATTGGTTTGGCATGTCCTGTGGAGGGGTCACTGAGTGATGGAGTGGCGAGGAGACAGCGGACTGCCTTCTGTTGGCCTCTTCGAACAGCTCCCTCATTCATAGCTCTGTCTCAGGAGGCAGGCCGCGGATGAAAAGGTCCTAATAGGTTGTCAGTGGATCTCAACACTCAGCAGCTCTTTTTATCTAATGAGGAGGTATGAAAAAAAAAAGTCTGAAAAGCATCAAATCCTGCTTCTTGTTCGGCTACTTTTCCTTTTTTAAAGTAGCGAACATCTGATGCAAAACGGAAACGTGTTGACACACAAGGCGTGAAAGCGCCTACATCTTCACAACAGTCAGTAAAGAGGAATTGAAAGGAAGTCTTTTTTTTCCTGTTTTAGCTGTGACACTGCATGAACTTTACAGGCTTATGGCACCAAACCTCATTCCGGAGACTCTCAAAACATCTACTGTTCAGTAACTTGTTTCAGGTTTTTGTTTGGCTTTAGTGTTGCAGTAATGCAGATCTTTACAGTTTCCACTTTAACAGAAACTTAAAGGTTCAGAATTTTTATTTCGAGTTACCACTAAAATATGTTTACATGCTTTAAAACTAAAAAAACACATCAGCGAATCTGCCCTCTGTCTGAAATGCTCCTGTCTCTTTAAGGGCCATCGCCGGAATACCTAGCTGTGATTGGTCAGCTCACAGACGCCTGAGTCAACACAACTAACAACATCAGAGCAGCTGTGCTAAATCAATTCTTACATGCAAAACTAGCCTAGCTAACGTAAATTATGTAAATGTGTGACATGGTGACGAAGTGTGATGTCACAAAGTCAGGGAATTAAAGGTGGGACTGCTGACGAGGCGTTTCAGGGCAAGACGAGCTTCTGTCTGTGGAATATAACTTTCAATAACTTTTACATGCACAAGAATGCATACAAAAAACCCCGACAAGCACATTAGGTCTCCTTAAATCTGCTCAGACGTATTTTTCTGCAGGCTTGGAACATTTTCTTCTCTGTATCAGTCTCAATAGCTTGCTCATTCGCAGGCAGGTAAAACATGCAGGTTTTCCCAGATTCAGCAGTGCTTCTTAAGCAAATAAATGATTTAATGAATTATGCAATTTAAGACCAAATTAATATGTTATTATGTGCCTGCCCATGCCTCTGGGGCCTATGAAGAGGCTGAAAAATTGTGAGCGTTGCCAGATTTGTGAGGCACCTCTTCTGAATTGCATATTCAGTATGTCGAAGTTAGATTTAATTAGGGGGAAACCACTCAGGGAGGGTTTTGTGTTTATCGGTATTGACGGCAGGCAGACACAGAGGCCTTTGGCGGGAATATGTAAGAGTCTCCTGTATTGTGGCACTCAGAAGCAGCAGGCGTCTCACCTTACACGTTCACACTGGATCAAGCACCGAGTCTTTTGTGCTCTTCAATCCAAGCTCTATTAGCAAGTCCCCACCAAGGCTATTTTGTGTTATGTCAGAACAGGCTTTTTTCCTCTCCCTGATGGGCTCAGACACTTTTTTTTTTTTGGCTGTCGTCACCGAAGCTATAGACCTTTATTGCGTAAACATGTTGACAAATGGTTCTTTGTAAACTTTGTTGCTGGCGACATTTATTCAGTAACAAAGCAGTTACTTGAGCCGGCTCCCTGGGCTTGCTTTCCATTCAGGCTAGTGATCATTTGTCTGCACGCCAGTGGCCCCTGGGCTGCTAGCCCACCCATGACGGGGGGCTCCATGAAGGAACTTATTTATAATTGCAACTGAGGAAAGGTTTCCTAAAAGCATTTTTCGCCTTAATGAAGTTTACTGGCACCGGTAGGCTGGTATGTAGCCAAAAGGTTTTAGTATTCTTTAGTAACGTGTTAATATGATTTGTCTTGGCAACAAGCAATAAAGTGAAATTGGCACAAAGAGTAGCCATGAGCTGGAATCCCAATGCCAAATTTGTCATCCATGTTTTTACTTTGAGGTGGGGTTGGAGGAAAAAAAAATGTAATTAAGGCCATTGTTGCATTTCTCTGTGGGGGAGCATTTGCTTTGGCTAAGCCTTGTAATTATGAATGATATCCTCTTTGGCCTGCTTTACTTTCTGTCCCCGGTTGCAGAAATTGGATTTGTTCCACACACCCCTGCAAGACGCGAGATAATCTTCGACCTGAATTGTCGTCACCTGCATTCGCTGCTCGCAGCGATGCTTTTTTCCCCACTCATTTTAGCCCGTTAACTTAAAAAAGGCTTTCCCTCTCATAAGCAGGCCGTGCTAACACACACACACACACAAAAAAAAATGACCGCCCTGCCTGCGGAGAGGCTGAGTGATCCCATCAGCGTTGGGTTACCTGGCTGGGCCCCTGCTCACTGTACCTGTTGAGAAAGACATTAAGTGCAGAGGTATGCTAAGGCAGGAGGGTGGGATGACCCCTGAGGGTTTGGTTGACGGTGTGAAGGCTCCTCCAGGCCTGAGTGCTCACTCCCTCGCTGGGTGCCTCGCCTGACCTGGTCGGTTAGGCCCAGCACAGACCGGGCTTTCATTCCGCCCAGCCCTGCGGCTTCAGCTCCTAATAAAGCTACCATTTGATCCCCTTGAATTTCTAAATCGTTCTCCTTTTGATTCCCTCCTCACTCGGCCTGTGTTTTTCCACTTTGTCCTGAACAGAGGGTCGGGTTTCCACTCAGTGATGGAGCGTTTGGTGAACTCTCTGTAACTGTGTATGTGTTTCGGTTGCCTGTAGACAAGAATTATGGCTCATTGAGGAGCTAATTTCAAGTGAGGATATCACACGACTGGGTTTATTTTTTTGGCACCAGTTTCAACATCAGCATTATTTTATTTGGTATTTTCAGGTTGGGTGATTATGTGCAAACTGCCTCTGGTTTATTAGCACCTTGTTAAGGCTGCCACATGTCTGACAACGTTGATAAATCATTTGCTTTCTTTTTTCATGCATTTGTGTGATTAGCTGTATTAGAAACATTAGCAAGTAACACCTGCAAAATGAGCCTCATAGTGAGGATTTGAGCATTGTTATTATTATTATTATTATTGAAGGAGTCCAAATGCAAAGCAACAATATATCATTCAGATTAATACGTATAAATAGGTGCAATGAATAAAAAAAAAAAACAGCTCAGAGCAAACACACACACTAATATACGAAGAGTTATGCTTGTTTGAAATTCACAGTAGCGGCGTAAATGTTATGAATAGACCTGTGGACTTCAGAGGCCCAGAAAATTATAGGTTTGTTTTAAAAGGCTGATTATTCTCCGGTGTAATGAGCAAAGTACACCCATAAATCTGCTCTGCTGCCTGGAGGCAGGGCCCAGTGTGTCAGGACTGCATGGTGTTTTCTCTTTAACACCCCTCTTTAACTGCTGAGGATGGTGTTTAAAGGAAATTACACCCCAGGTAGCAGGCACTCCCAGGCTTTGTTAATTGAATGCCCTTTTCATCGCCGCTGTCCGACGGGTTCCTACTGCGAGCCTTTTTGTTCTTTCGAAATGAAACGCTTTGAATATACGTAAATTAAAACACAATTATTGTATGAGCTGTCTGTAAACACAAAGGTGGAACAAAATAGCGTCTGACCCGAGTCTTATCCTTCGCTTTGAAATACAGCTTTCACCCTCAGGTAAGAAGATTGTAAGACTCACTCATTCATACCTTTGGTAGTTAAATGACTCAGTGCTTCAGACGTTATGTAATATTACTGTCATGATATGAGTGAATTTTTGAGTATCTACCATTAATATGTGGATGAAAATTTTTAGATGAGTGAACATGTATCTTTTGGATATTGTTGTTTTGTTAATGACTGACATATCACATTGTATCATTTCACATTTTATCTTTTTGTATCCTCTCATGTCTCGTAATGTTGTATTGAATCATATATGGTCACATGCATGCACATGTGTTGCTGTTTGTATAGTAAATGGAACCCAGTTCACGTCCTGAACTACATCTGCCATGTTGTAATGTCTCGTGCTGTATCATATATTGTATTGTACTGTATCATATTGTATTATAGTGTCTCTGGACTGTTATCCCAAGAATGTCAGTGTTGGATGTTTCATCAAGTGCCCCAAAATGAAATATATTCAAGCTGAAATAAAGAATCTGCAGCTATGATGAAAACACGACTCTGGCACTGGCACACTGACTACAAAAATCACATTTAACCTGAAGAATAGAACAGTTTAAAGAAAATAATTCGAAGGTAGTTCCAAAAACACATGGGGAAGCATATTAGCAGAGTAACTGACAACTGCTGTTATTTTCTAGCTTTATCGTTAGCTACCATCAGCTAATTAGCTCATGGCTCAGTTAGATGTAGAGCGTGGCGGCCCAAGAGTTTGCCTGGATCGGTACCTTGGAGCAAGGATCACAGATTTTTTTTCTGTCGCCTCTTGATGGTACTTCAACAGACATCTCTGCACAGACATCCACATTTTTTGAATGTTTTAAACTAAAATTGCGGATGCATCCCACAAATTGCTCCTCTAACATCCATCATAAGTAACCACAAGAAAAAAATGTCAAATGCATTTCAGATGTTCCGGTTGCAACAAATACAATACACACAAACTACATACTGATAATGTATGTCAGTTTTGTGCTGTTCGGAAAATGTTTAGGAGTGAAACTAGACGCCTCCCTCTGGAATTTCTGTATGATCCTTTTCTCCTTTGCGTTCTCTGCAGCCCTCACATTGAAGTCCAAATGTCAGGGGAGAATTAACTCGGGCCCCGCTCACTCAGATCACAGAGAAAGTATTTCCTGACATGTGTTGGTGCCCTGGCCTGTACCCGTGCCCGGCTCTGTGTGTGTGCCCGTGGCACTCAGCAGAACAGGGGGAAATGAAAGAGCTCTTATGCTGGTGCCAGTCACAGATGCCCAGCACCACCACCCGCCCACGTCACCGCCTGCTCTGTCTGCATTCCCCTCTGACACTGTCCGGACGGGGCCCTACACAGACCTGCAGGTGGCCCCATTAGCAGGGAAAGTATGTCAGTGGAGCTGCCCAGGGAGTGTGAATGGAGCAGGCTGTTCCCGAATTCTGGCTCCCGAGGAACCAGATAGACAGGAAGTAGGGCTGCACAATTAAAAATCATGGAAATACTGACTACTGCGGTTAATTATTTCAGCTGCATGGTAGTACTGTAGTGTAGAGTCTCAAAAGTCAGGGTGTTTTATATTTTCTATGTTTTATTTTATTTAAAACTCAGTATTTTACATCAATGAAAGGAAAACACAAGGAGATCTCTCGGCACACATATCAAAAATGATGTCATAATTGCAGCACTGAGCAAACACTGCATATTGCAGTACAAGTAGCCGGTCAGTTCCTGCTCAGACGCAGGGGTCCGAGGTGTGAGCGAGGCGGGAGAGGAGGACCTGTGGGAGTCGAGCTTCTGTCTGTGCGCCTCTTGCAGCGCAGCATCCAGACTTCAGCCGAGCCAGATCCAGGCCCGGCCTCACAGCTATCTGTTCCACAAGCTGAGATCAAAGTGTCGGTGCTGGCATATCCGCCCGGGCCCCGGCAAAGCCTCGCTTCGGCAGCTGCCGAGCAGGAACAGCCCCAGCACGCCTTGTTGAGGTTGGGGAAAGGAGCTGAAAGATTCATGGGCTGGATGTGTCATTAACTCGCTGCATGATTGATGTCTCTCATGACTAATAATGTCACGATTCAAAAGGAGACAAGAAAAAGGCAAATATTTTCTAACACATCATTTCTTGTTCGTTTTAACTCTGCCAGAGACAGACCGAGAGAGCGCGTTCTGCCTGTCTCTCCGTTGCAACTCCCCTCCACTCTTGTCTTGTGAGCTCTCCAGGACTTGTTTGGCACTTGGGAAAGGCGAGAGCGATGATATCATTGATAAGATTTTTCTGGATCTCGGAGCAGCTCTCTGGGTGGCCTGTCAACTACTGTATCCTCATGTTGCCTTTCTGCCACTCTCAAAGTCTTTTCGCTGGGAAATCATGCAACAAATAATAATAGAAAATAAGATTATTACTTGTCTCTTTAGTTTTTTTTCTTCACCCACACATTCAAGTTATGTTGATTTATCTTTAGCAATGTATAACAGGGAAACATAACATCCTGTTATTACGGTAGCTTGGGAAATCAGCATGATCCATGCAGAAACACTACATATTACATTTTAAACTTGTGCTCATGAAAAATGGAAAATTAATCGGCTGTCAGTTTTTAATTCAGTATGTTGCACCTTATCATCATCATGCATTGCATTGACACTAACCCATATGCAATATACTATACAAAAGAATGCTGGATGTCAACACAAACGTTTGTTCATTTCAAAATGAAAACACTCCCATTTTTTCTTTTTGGCTCACAACAAAATGTTGTGCATCAGTAACTCCAGTCTAAAAGCATCTAATCACCTTTCATAAAATCTCTGATTGGTCAGAAAAAACTGCGTGATGTGACATGTCGTGCTGTTGGCTGGTACATTCTGTCCAGTTGATCTAATTTATTTCCCTTTTCAATAAAGGGCCTCCTGAGGCAAGGTGGTGCACAGAGACAGACATGTGAGCCTTTGGCCGTCTGTGAGTGTCTGCTCATTAATTAGGCCAGGGAATTCCATCGGCCCTCGTTCTGAGGGGGAGCAAAGGTACCAGATGGACTCTTGGAGGGGTGTTGAGATAAGAAAAAAAAACAAAATGGACAGGAAAAAGGGAGAGAACGGCAGGGAAAACACACACACACACACACAGGCAAACACACACACAATTACACATTGTCAAAATTGTCATGAAAGATCAGCCAACCCCAACCTACACCTCCCCCTCGACCCTGCACCAATGGCGCTCTGACTATATGACCTAATAAGAATCCGAATTAAAAGCTGTAAAAATGTTATCAAACCACTATCAAACAGAATTTGTGTTCTCCTCTGCAAAAAAAGGGGCATAATCTGCCATAAAGCCAGCTAGGCTGTGTTTGACCCATAAATACCCTGTTTGCATTTTGCCACAGTAAATCCTCCACCCTCTCCTAGTAAATGCCAAGTCAAAAGAAGCTTAAGAAAAGATAGAGCAATGAATTTGTCGCTCATGAATACAGTTAATGTTGTTTTTTCGCGTCTCATATGTTACTTGATTTGATTTTCTGTTATTGTTATTTCAGCTCTTAATCTTCTGGGATTGGGGCTCTACAGGGGCGAGCGTATCTTAGCTGGGCTCATAGACAATGAAATTACCAGCAGACTTGGCACTTCAAGCAAACACTAAGATGTTTACTATTATGCTGTATGAGATATTAACTGGAATGGTTGTTTTTGACAACCTATCAATCTGCCACGAGCAGCAGAAGTGTAGGGATAATATTTTTGAAATAACAGCACCCTGTCAGTGATTGGCTGAACCTTAATACGTGCTTCTGGCTTATTTTTTTGTTTTGCTCACCCGCACGATTTTCCTTCCCCGTTTCCCCGTTGTATTTTCAAAATTGTGTCAAAAATACAATGCTGGGGAAAAGAAGAGGGAGCTGCAGCTCAATAATTTTTGAGGAAAATCATTTCCATTTCCATTCTTGTGGCAGGAAAGTGATAAAGAAGGATGGACTGATCAGTTGATGAATTATGAACAGGAGGGGAAATGCGCAGGACTGAGAGATTCAGATAAAAAATGGAGAAAAAAACTGAAGATGACGGAGGGCGAGTGAATGGGCCGAGAGATTGAGAGAGTGGGAGAGAAAAAGCAGCAGATAGATAAGAGTCGCTGAGAGCATGGAGGAGAGTTGTGATAGATAGATGAAGAGGGAGAGCGAGGGAGGGAAGGAGCTTCTTGATTGCCGGTCTCAGGCAGTTTGACTGGTCGGTGACAGCATGCTCCTGCTCCGACCATACGGCCTGTCTCCTTAGCTAACAGCCCAGCTGCACGGGGAATGTCCCCGGGCCTGACATTTTGACACGGGCGCCACGTTGACAAATAGCTGGAGTTTTCACCTCCTGCTACACTGTCTGCTTCCTGCTAAACCAGCCCTCGCTGACTGTATGAAGCGAGGGGGCGGAGGGGGGGGCTGACAGATCTGCTGTCAGGCCGGGGGGCTGCTGATCGAGGTCTCTGTGGGTGGCAGACTCCTACAAAGAGGGAGGGGCGGGGTGGCGCTGGCCACTGACAGAACGCTTGAGCCAGTTTTTGGGCTCTTTGAGCACCGGTGACTGTAGTTATATCGCACCCTGCCCCCTCCACACACACACACACACACACATACACCCCCTAACCCCATCCCAAGCATGCTCCCAGCTGAGAGGGCTTGTCAGTTTGGTGTTGGCGAGGCAGTGGTGTAATCACAGCACAGCGAGGCATTATAGAGTGTGCGCCCAGCTCTCCAATGACGTGCGGTCACGAGATGGAGGTGTTTGTTCGTGAAAGGATTTGAGCTCCAACTCAGAACTTTTCTTCTATGTTTTTTTTTTTTTTTCTACTGATGGTATAAATCTCAACAAACAAACTTTCTTTGCCTTGAGTGGCCCCACATTTGAGAGAGGACTGTCATCGTCACTGAGGCAAATTATTACTTTCATTGTCAAGCCATTGCTCACGTAACTCAACCACCAGAATGAATGTTGCTAATGTGCTTTTCTGCAAGTAGGCTGAAACTTTACAACACTTTATGTTGCAACTTTACACTCTTTTATGTTCAATTTAAAATGTTCTGCCCCTGGCAGCACTGTGCTTATGGTCTGGTTAGGTTTAGGCACAAAAAACATGTGGTTAGGGTTAGAAAAACATCACGTTCTAGAACCCAACACAACCCAGGCTGGAAAATGTCCAAATGTCTCATGAACAGAGGTGTCTAATAAAAATAATAATATCTTTTTATTCATACAGCACCTTTCTTCACAAGGTCACAAGGTGTTGGACACTTACAGATTAGTTAGAGAAGGTATTCACGTTTCATATGAATGTGATATCAGAGGTATTGTAGAAATGTTGATATGATATCTGTATAAAATACAAATTAGAAAGTACCCATGGTTTTCAGAAAAGTTAAAATGCCCAAATTCTAATTCATATGCTACAAAACTGTGCTTCAATCCCAGTTATGACAACCAAAGAAAAACAGTAACAGCATGTATGTACCTAATAATTATCACCGGTCAGTCAGGTTTGCTTTTGTTTCCACAACATGTACTGCTCCCTCTCTGACAAAAGGTAGGAAATGAATGTATTTGTATTGACCCTGCGCCTCCCTTCTGCCCGAGGTGCCCTCGTGTTCCGGATGTCTTTCACGCAGTCATGAATGGGATAAAACGTACAGGTGTGTGTGTGTGTGTGTGTGTGTGTGTGTGAGTGTGTGCGTGCTCCTGCCCGCCTCCGAGTGTCTGCGAGCGGGAGTGTCTGCGCGAGTTTGGCCGAGGTGACTGTGTCGTGCCTCGGTACTGGTAGGAGCTTTAAGTGCTGGCGGTTGGCTGTTATTATGGGGCTGTATTGATTAATCCCCTCGCCTGTATAACCTCCAGCTCACTTTGAGGTGTCCCCAGTGTGCCTGTGCCTGTGCAGAGCACACGCTGTGATTAATGCCCATCTCCTGAGTCTACCCGCTACAGAGCACCGTGTCAGGCCAGATTTGTCAGCTCACAACTATAGATTAGTCTACGTCTCCTCCTCAACTTTGGAGCCACCAGTGCCCTGTAGTGTAAATCTGTCCCCTCCCTCCCCTTTCACTCGGCACCCTGTCCCCTGGGTGAGAAGATGGCAGATGCATTAAACAATTCACTTAATAGATAAGCTACAATACGCTTGACTTTCTTTTCTCATACCCTCCCCTCTCTCTCCCACCCCCCACATGTCCTTCCTCCCTCTCTTCCCTCGTATCTCCCGCTGTCGAAATGGAATTGGATCAAAGAAGGAGAGAAGGGGGTTGGGGCGGAGGGAGGGCTCCTCATTGGGTTTTGTTGAAATATTTATAGGTCAGGGTTGACTGGTTAAATTGAATATCTATGCTGATCTCACTTGCCTGTTTAACTTGCGCCTAGGCAAATATGTTTCCTAGGTGATAACCTTTTATGTACCAGTCTGACTTCATTGAAATGCATAGAGATAAAAATGTGTCACACTTCACAGCCAAGCCAGGCAGCCGCTGATGCTCGATTATTCAAATGATAATTGACCCCCACCTGTAGCGTGCTTATATTCAGTAGTCAATCACTCCATCCGCTGTTAAGATATGGAGAAAATACGTTCTGTAATTTACATTACAAACCACTGGTGAATGTCAAGTACCCCAGGCGAGCCATTTGTGTGGAGAAGAATGGGAAAAATATATGGCCAATTATGATTTCCAATCTTTTTAATAATTTAAATGCTGTTGATATGTGAATTACTGGCAGCATAGCTCTCAGTCCTGTGCCCTGTTTATTTCCTAGCAGTGTTATTTTCTCCCTAACAAATGACTTGATGTTAATCTTCATATATAATTTTCATTTGTCTGATATAATGGCTTCTAGTGGCTTGCTGTCAGGGGCTGATAAATTGACAAGCGGTATCATAACACTAGAGTCAACAATGCAGAAGCGTTTGCCGGCCAAGACAGGGGCTTTTTATTCTACCATAGGGCACTCATGGTAATGAATGAATGCATATTCATGTATGCACGAACACACATGCACACATGTATGTGAACACAGTCAATCATCTGATACTTTTGCAATGCAGCCTTTGATCCTCACCGTACCTGTTCGGGGTATTTCCACCAAACCACCGATGGCTTGTCGGCCTCTCCTCGGCGTTACTCTCAGCGTTACTGTCTGATCTTTGGGAGCGTGAGCAATGTGTTTCAATGTTGTCGGTTTCATCTAAGAAAACACACGGTACGGATACAATTTGCATAAATTTCCAAATGGAAGGCGTGAAAGCATGCTCGGCAACTGTGCCTGTTTGTTTAAAGTCAGCCAAAGCTCTATAATTAGCAGTGTTTAATTATGGAAATGGCTGCCGAGGAGAATTTCAAACACACTTCTTCCCTGGATCATTAGTCACAGGGGCAAAAAATGAAATGCTTTCAGCAATGAAGGGTTCATATTTCAAGCTTATAGCTGCTAAAAGGGTGTACTCAGAAAATCAATTTTATGAAAGTCCGTTCAGCACTAAAGGGAGTTCCATGCAACTAAGCAATTTTGAAATAATGTCGGTGGGGGCCTGATTCATGGACGGTAACAGGACTTTGCTCTCCTTGCCTGGGACATTATCCTCTAAGCCCAGGTCAGAGGTCAACCTCTGGTTTAAATCAACCTCTGTTTAGCATAACTCGATTCTTAAAGCGCTGCTGGCAACCCCGCGCTGAATAGATAAGTAGTCTTCTGCAGGCAGAGATCATGCCAGATCAAAGCTGCTGAAAGCTGTCTGACGACTGGAGTGGGAGAGGGAGAAAGTTCAGGTAAACTGTGGGAGGAGACCTGACCTTGACCTCATGAAGCGCTAGTGACCCTACACCACAACACTGATGTCTTAACCTTGGCCGCAGCCCCACACGCTGACAGTAAACACACAACTTCTGCACGCCTCCCAGCACACAGGCGCCCCTCCACGCCATAAATCCAGTCCCCGTTGCTTCTTTCATAGCCCCACACATTAAGCTGGGTGTCATTCCCCAGTATGAAGGATGTGGACGACACATGTGCGGGGGACTGCCGGAGACGCATGGGAACGTCAGGTCTCCCAGGCTCCGCTTTAGAAAACCACATCACCACCACGCGGCGCCCACACACTCTGTGGGAGGCCCCTTGTGCTAATAGCTTGTTGTGGGGCTTTGGTGTCTTTTTCTGGTTTTGTCGGTGACTACACGGCAGCAGCGGGGACATTTTTTGGTGGGTCGTTTAAAGCTGGGAGGTCACGTATAAAAACGGCTACAGCTGCACCGGGACGGCTGGCCCACGCTCCTCACAGGGGATTCCCATTAGGCAGATTGATTGTTTCCTCTCCTCTCCTCCTTTGATTCATGTCTTCCATCTGAGCTCTAATGAGCCAGCGGCCGTATGGCACCGCTCAGGGCATCTGTGCATCAGCCCCTGTACTGTACACGGCTAATGGGAAGCACATACTGTACTGTAAAACGCACACACGCCCATACAGTATGGCCTACAGTCACACCTGGGAGATGTATAGTCTGGACCCGGGCAGCTTTTCTTGCAGGTTTGGTCGGCGTTCACCGACCTCGTCCCCTTTGCGTTACGAACATCAGAATGACTTTTATAAATCTACAACAACTTCCTGTTTGATAACTCGGTTAGCGTCACAGGACTGACCTCGCAGAACAAAGCAGACTTCAGATGAGTGTGGATGGGCGCCGTGCACACATGTTATTTATTCTGCCACAGAAAAGGAGGGGACAGCTTTACAGCCCCTCCACCACCGCCGTTATTTACAGCCTCAGCCCTCCATATATCCTCCATCATCCGCTTTTATGGTACACACAGAATGATAATTATGATAACAATAATAACTACCCATATAAAATACCCTTTACTGCACTTGGGAGTATGAATGAGCCCCATTCTTTACTAGATACTCTATGTTCCTCAGTGGAGAGTTAAAGCAAGCACCGGTTCCCCTCAAATGAAACTCAGCCCCGCATCTGATATTGATTCACGGCTACGTTTTGGAACATTTTATTCAGGATAATTTTCTACCTTGGGAATTTTTAGGGGTGTAAAGGCTCCATAGCGAATCATTCAGCATGTTTGAAGACGCCGTATAATCGTTTTTTAAAGCTCGAGTCCCTCCACTTTCATAGTGCAACTGAAGGTAATACTTGCTCTCCCTGTGTGTGTGTGTGTGTGTGTGTGAGTGTGTGTGCGGCAGTGGTTTTGCACATCAAAATGAGCTGGAAATGTGTATATCTCCATCTGCTTCCTTATCAAAACATTTTCTATTTGCTAAGAGGAACCATAAAATATTATTAGGCCTCCCTCCTGGTGGAGTGGCGTGTCAAAGATTTTTTTTTTTTTTTTTTTTACCTCGTAGCTCCAGACAGACATATTTGTTCTGAAAATATGACATAAAAATAGTGTTTCTCGCAAAGATTTTCCTCGATCCGCCCGCCTCGAGGCGTCTTAGTGTTGTTTTAATGTTTCAATGCGAGTTCAAAACAATGCACATAATTAAAGGTGTGCGTGGGAGAGAGGAGAAAGGAGAAAGAAGGTGATGCAAAGAGAGAGTGACAGAGACATACTGTAGTCATCGACTGGAAGAGAAAAAGAGATAGGCCAGAGGGTAAAGCGTGGTGTTTTTCAGCGTCAATGAACTGTGGATGAACTGAGTGAGTGGAGGCAGAGTCATAAACACATGCTGCTGCGTGTTATTGATTGGGGAGAATAAATGAATGTTTGCTAAACATATTAGATCAGAGAAGACACCGCGCTCACACTGATCACGCTGATCTGCAGGGTGGCCCAGGGTCTCATCTGTTTGTGTTTGCCTAACTGTGTGCATGTGAGCGCTGGTATGCACTTTAAATGAGTGTGTGTGCCTGTGTGTGTGCATATCAGAGTGTGAGTTGTTTTGCATGTGTGTGTGTGTGTGTGTGTGTGTGTGTGTGAGATTCCGTTCCAATGTGCACCTGCATTTAACGATAAATCCAGACTTGGCCCCCGGAGCCATTTACAGTCTCAACTTGCCCACACACACACACACACACACACACACACACACACACTCTATCACCTCACCTCGATTTTGTGCCGAGACACCTCAGGTTGCCTCCACACTGTATGTGGGGAGAACTGTCTCTAGAGGTCACTGCAGTTCCATGGGTGACAGATGCAGCAGAGGCCAGCAACAACATCCTGTTTTCAAACGCAGCCACTTACACAATAGGCATGAAGTGGACGGGAAAAGAGTGCAGAGGCTGAGAGAAACCCGGAGAGTATCACGGCCAGTTTCACACCGTCAAATAGCCACACAGAGACAGTCAGACGTGCAACCTATGAAACAAACAAACCTTGTCACCGAAGAGCCGCAGATCCAAAAATCCACATGAGGCAGCGCTGGGTGCTAATAGCAGAGATTTCACACTGACTCTGAACACTGCATGGCTGCTGCTGAGCGAGGTGGGAAATGAAATGTATCCAAGTCCACATTCAACTGTTTAACTACATTCACACAGATATTTAACACTTAAGTATGTTTTTTCAGGTACTTCTATGTTCTACTACATTTATTTTTGAAGCTTTAATTTCTTGTTCCTTTTTTAGATTTCAGATCAGCACAAAATATAAAGCAAACATAAACTGTGATTTACTGTTATAGATTAAGGTGAGGTGTGTGTGTGTGTGTGTGGGGGGGGGGATTGATTATTTGAATCTTAACGGTTGTTACTGCGATCACCTGCAATAATTTTGCAAGACCGGGCCGTAGGTTTCATGTCTCTCCTTTATGGGCAAAAATGATGGAGATAAATGTATTTTGGTTATGGATTACTACAAATATGACATGTTTTAAAAGGGGCGAGTACTCACACAGTGCGGTTATGCATCAACATGCATCAATAATCTTTAATAATCACATTGCAGCTCCCTGAATTAGAATCAAATGAATCTGTGAGGTGTGGAGACGTTAAAGATGATGTATACAGTAGTTCACATTAGCCTATTAGCTTCAACATTAAAGTGATTAAAATAAATGTAGGTACCAATACTTGATCCTTATCCAATAACTGATACATATCATTTGAAATTGGTTGTGATTCTGCTTGATGAATATTTTTACTTTGGTAGTTTCATAAGTTTGCCAAAGTAACATTTGGAACTGATTACTTGTACCACATTTCCACTCTGTGCTATTGATACTCATTAGATCTGAGTACTTCCACCAGTCTGAGTCTCACAGCTAAGATTTAACACCCGTTCAGTGTCATTAAGTGCTGTGTCATGTCGTGTGCATAGCTCAGTAAGTTATTTAACTCTCTTTGGAAGGTTTGAATGGAGTAAAAACAAGGGTTTCCCAGCCATGGACGGCTCCTCAGAACACAACAGCAGCCTCATCCTTTCCTCAGTTTTTTTGGTTATGCTTCTCAAACTATTATTTCAATCTGCTACAGGAGTCGAAAAAAAAGGGGGAAAACATGCTGCCAGGCGCCTCTCTCCCACTAATTCTATTACACTGAGTTATTTTTAAAAGTTCCTTTTCTAAACATTTACTGTCAGTAGTACACTGGGAGCTGCTGTTCCATATGCTTTGTTTGTATTGTGGTTGTGGTCGCAGTGGGGCTGAACCCGCCTGCTTCCAGTGAGCTAGTGGCAGCTACGTGGTCCGCCATGCCAAGTTTAAAATTAGTAACAAATTTAATATGTGCTCTGCTGGCATCCGGTGCCTTTTGTAGAGTGCAAAATGCTCCGATAGTTTGTCGTGGGGTCTCTCTGGAAGACCACAACCAGGCCCAATATAGAAACTCCAATTTGGAAGACAGGGGGGGAAAAAAAGAGGGCGAAATCCAGAGCAGATGCGGATAACGTCGACAGTGATCAGGCTAAGAAAGCCGAAGCACTAACACAGGACCACCAAGACAAACTTTCGCAACGGCCCCCTCCCGCTGGCAAAGGGGAACAAGCGTTGCTTCGTGCTCCTTCCCCACGGCCGCAACCTCAAGCTCGAACTATTAGCATGACCTAAACGACAAAACCATGCTCCTGTTAATGGCATAATCGTGGAGGGAAGTGATTTATGGCTTTCATTTTTAAGGATCACTCTCCCCATAACTCCTAATATGGAGGAAAATATCTGTTTTCACTAAGGGAGCCCTCCCATAATGCCTTATAGGCTGTTAAAGCACGGAAAAGAACATATTGGTGTCATAAATCTAGATTTCAAACGAGACAGCATAAAACATAGTGCGGGATTACGTACGGGGACAATAGTGAAGAAGTTGAACCAAAAGCAAAAGGATTACAGTACATCTCGACCGGCCTGGATATGAAGTCTGGAAGTTTGAGGTAATTTCTATTAATAGCGCTTCATCAAAAGATCTCTTCTCGGCTTCCTCTGCCATCCATCACGTCCTCAGCTGCCCACGGTAATGTACAGAGGATTTACAACACATTTCTAGAATGGATAGGACTTGTCTTTACTTTTGACTAGGTAATACAAGTTCTCCACAAGTTTTTAAAGGGGATTTAAGCTCACAGGATGTGGATAATTTGTAACTGTAATATATCAGTTTCCATCCTTGTTCTTTTCGGTGCCCGCACCTAATCTATCATGATGTACATTTTCTTCAAAAGGGACATTTAAAAAAAAAACAATTTCATGTTTTAAAGTGTCCAACGACTGAAATCAGGAAGTGGATTTTATGTTGAAATAAAGATTTCCTTGACAAACCTTTGGCTCACCTCACCTGCGTTTTCCCCCCTCGGTCATGACAGCAGACAGAGTCACGGGGCTGGTAATTCACTCTACTGTAGTTTGGCCTCTGACCAGTAGAGGGAGGTCATTGATTTATTTCTGCCATGTTACAGCAGGGATCTGCATTCGCCTCCTCTGGCTTCTTGATTATGAGTGATTCTAAAAAAATGTGTCAGTTATTATTTTTAGACAACCGCATAATGCAAGCACAGTGGGCCCTTTGAAGGCTCATTTATTACGCCAGGAGATAAGCGTGTTCCAGCGGCCAGATTCCTCAGGAACAGGTCACCAGCCCTGATTAAAAGTGACTCCGCGTCAGGCCATAAATATTTGTCAGCCCACCTTTGAAAGGCAGGCGAGCCGTGGCTTCTCTGCTCGTTTGCCACATGAAAGTGCAAATGGAAACACTTAGGGGTTGGGAGCTGCATCAGTCATAGCTGGAATAAGATGGCCAATAAAAAGGGCGTAATTATGATGCTCCATCATTTGACACAGCTCGGGGGGTTTGGGCTGTTTGCCTGCATGCTATAATAGAGAGAGAGGGAGAGAGAAATCCCACCCGTGAATAATGGGACCTGTACTTTTTTATGAGCGTACTGTGTTTAAGAGTGAACTTTGAAAATGTGTGGTCTGTGTGTCACCTCCCTCCGCTGCTCTCCCTCCTCCCCGTCCTCCTCCACCACCTCCCCCTCCTCCTCCTCCTCCACCTCCTCCTCTCCCCCTCAGCTGTTTACCTTGCCGCTGTAGAATGTGGAGCATGTTTCGACTGCCCCCCCTTCTTTGATGCCTTCTTGTCGCTCGGCTGTAATCGAAAAAGCCACGTCACGACTGGCGTGCCACCGCCACAACAACAACGCCATGTTGTCAGCTGCCCTGGCTAGCCTGTTGTGGGGCGGCTCTTTAAGGCCCATGCATTGAGGCCGCTTGGTGTGAGCCTGTTCGGTTTGTGATAAACAAAGCCATTTTTCACATTTAATGGCCTCCGTACAATGTATTTAAAGGATCTGATTCAGATTTACAGGGCCACGAGGCTCTCCGGTGTCTTAAATTACTTTTTGTTTTTGATCGAGAGCGCTGCGTAGGTGATCAACACGACATAATTGCTTCAAAGTGCACTTCTGTCATTTTTAGACGGTTTGCATGCATAGGTTTTTGAGGTCAGCATTGTCACAGTAATGATACGCTCTGTAATCACGGAGATACTGTTCTTGGAAGTGCCTCTACATTCCTTGGTGTGGCTGCTCGGTACATGAGGGCCTTGACTAACAGTAAGCAAAGCTGATGTAGACATCAGCCAGGTGTGGAGACTCCATTAGAGCTAGCAACCATTTGACTTTGCACACCGGTGTCTAATCCTACACAGGAGCTTCACACAGAGAGGCAGGCCCCCAAGCAGAGCCCGGTGGAGGAGAGTGCTGTCGACGCCATACTGTTACACAGCCCTGCTGTGAGTTTTCCTTCTGCCCGCATGATGCCAATGAAACTAATGTAGTGGAAATACTCTGTGTTCAGGTGGAGGAGGCTGTTCATTATAGGTGCTACTGCTACCGCTAGTCATTGTGCTGCATATCTGTGAGGAAGGAGAAGAAAAAAAAACAGTCAGGTGCAGAGTCTCGGCGAGAGACAAGCTGCTGGCTTCACATGCTGGACTTCATCTGTCAAATGTGCAGTGGTGTTGGCACAGGCTGAGCTCGGGAAATTGGAGACATAAATTGAAGAGAATTGATAATGCTACTGCTGCTTTGCAGAGTACTGTTGCTGAACATTGTTGCTTGTCTGCAGTCCAAATGAACTGCTCCCGAGGCTGTCCCCCATATAGCTTCACAAAAATAAACCTACTGTGACACGGATCTTCTCCAAATCATCCTAAATCAGCCCAAACCAAAAGTTTGACCCTGAAACGTGATTTGTGGCCGCGTAATGTCAAGTTACTAAATTATGTGTGTGGCTCCGCACATGTTGTTAAATATGTATGGGACTTTTTTTTTCCCAAACAAAAAATGCTAACAAACATAATAAAATTTTACAGTTTCAGCATTCCTGTAAAATTATAATATTGTGATCCCGTCCATAAAAATCTGAGACCTGAAAAACACCATAAAAAAGGGAGAGAACTGTGTCTCAAAAGGGGGCACTATACCCCAGTCATGTACTTTATTTTTTAATGTTCCTTTAAACAAGAAAACGAAGAACCGTGGAACATGATTCCATCCCATCACTGTTACATGCTGCAGTCCTAGCTCCATTATGCATGTCCACCTAAAGCTACACTGAAAACACCACAACAAACTCTCCCTACATCAGCTGCCTGCTTTCACATCTGGTGAGTGGAATCCAGCCTTAAATGAAATTAACAGGTCCAATATTCACTCTACTTTTAGCTCTGTTTTGGTCTCCACCAACATAGGAGAATGAATCTGCACCCCTTTAGCTGCCCCAATAGCTCTACTGTGTTCACCAAACTTCTGGGTCTGCACCAGTTGTGTATAGCTATTTTATAAACTTATGTAAAGTGTGATTATAAGGCTAGAGATGCTGATTAGCACAGCTCATGAAGTATTGCAAGTTTGGGTGCAGTGAGACCAAATAATGACCTGAAACAAGGTTAAAGAGGTGATACCAACCTCTCTTGACATGGTGTTAAATTTTGAACAGAACATTTAATGTAGCATTTAGCTGTCATTTTCCATAAGAAACCAACTTTAACAATAGAAGAAAGTATGCATGAGGTGTAAAATGATATTGGCCAAAAGATAACTTTAAACGTGTAGTCAAAACACTCTGATTTCTGTGGTATTTCAGTTTCAATGCCATATGTAAACCAACCGTGGTATCACCCATTGGTGGTGTGGTTTGAGCTTGGCTTTTCCGCCGTCGCCATCTTTCTCTGGAGCCAAACACTAACATTCTTGACAAGAGGGAAGTGCTGTGGAGAATATCTGGATGAGATTTGACTGAGAACCTTTGGACACACCATGGTAGTGATTTCTCAATCACAAGGTGGCCTCATCCTCAAACGTAACCTCCTGTATCTTCTATTTCACAATAAATGGGACCTTGATTGAGTTAATGAACATAATGCAGTATTGAGGAAGGCTTTAAACTAGTGATTGAGTCCATAAACTCATTAGGAAACTGTTCACCAAGGTCATAATTCAAGTGAGAAGTAAGTTAATTTTCTCATAAGCTCACATGCAATCTAACGTGTTTTTTTTAGCCAGTGGAGTCGCCTTCTGTTGGCCAAGAGAAAGACTGTTAAGTTTAAGGAACCTCAGCATCTTCTTCACTTTTCAGACCTGGAAAGCGCCCTCCATATTCTATCCAGTCAACGTTCAACACACCCGGCCCTGTCAGTCACGAGAGCCCCGCCTCTTCTTTCATGTGATTCGCAGGTTTGCATATGAGGCGTGTTATGTAACTAAAGTCTGTTTTAACTCAAGCAAAAGCTACAGGGTTTGTAGAAACTGTAGAATTTTGGATTTACACCTATTTTGTGCCCAGGCCACGACACCCAGTTCAAAAGTCAAATGGAGACTCAACAGCAGGCATTAAAGGCCAACAGATGCCCGACAGAACAGGGAAAGAAAAACAGAAGGAGTGAGGGAGATTAAAATATGAGATGCGGGGGATTATTAAAGGGCATTAAAATGACACAGAAGATTATTCTGATGTTGATGACGCCAACCTTTGGTTAGCGACAGAACGCTGCCAGTTCAGCAGACAAACATAAAAGAACAAACAAGATAACAGGAACGAGCGCTCGCACACGGTTAAGCGCCTCCATGTGTACAATGCAAGGATTCAGGCTTCACATGAAGGCTCCTCTCCTTTATATAATTGTGTTTCCCTGTTGGTTAGCCTTTTACCATGCGATTCTTGACCTTCTTATTTCTGTATGTGGTCATAGTAAACATGGTAATCTTTCCTAATGTCATCCTCTGATTACCATTTGCACTCCTTCCGGTGGTTACAGATGGTCCAGGAGTGAGATTGGCTTTGCCCTCTGGTTTAGCATTTAGCGAGTAAATCCAGGCAGGCAGCAGAAGCCATCAAAGCGTACATTCAAAGCTTTGTGACTGGGTGACTCTGACTTTAGCATCACTTAAGCGAAGGGGCTAGAGACTCAGACATTGGGTTACAAGTCTTTATTCTCATACTAGGCCAGAGAAGTATCCAAGAAGTCTACTAAAACAAACAAGGCCCTGGGAAATGGCAGCACTAGGATCACTTTGTGCCATGCTCCAGCCTGGCACATCGGGATCCGGTTGGGAACCAATGCGAAGGGGGCAAAGGTGCTGGAGCAGATCACTGTCCCTCGAGCGCGGGGCCAGTGATGGAACGGAGGCCTGGATTCTTTCGGACACGAACAGCGCGGGTCAAACACGGGCTACAGAAAGAAGCCGGGGTCGCAATGCAACATCTATCCAAACTGCACAAAGCCAGCTTTTCATCCCCTCCCCGGCCATCCCACCAAGTCCATAATTGTCTTTGACAAAACTCATTAGCGGAGACCTTGTAGCAACATCGGCAATCAGAAATTCCATGGAGGGAGACATGCACAGAAACAATGTCCCACACACATTTCATTGCGCCTTTTGACAAAATGTAATGAAGTGTGTATATTGTCCCCCTCGCCTGAACTCTGAGCCACTGGTACAAAGACTTTGTTTTATGAGCCTTAGCTGCCCAGCGTGGGACACATCAAATGGCACCTCCATGCTGGCTCTTTTGTCAGACTAGAGGGCAAATTATTGTTTGAGATGTTGTTGTTGTTGTTGTTGTTGTTGTGATGGTTCCAGTTTATACAGAGGGGCCCCTGCTATCGTGTCAGATTAATTCACATCCTTTTTGCGTCGCTGGCACATGCTCATTAAGCGGGAGCCTGGATGTAAAGTGCATGTGTGATGGATGTTCCTGACAGCGCTCTGTCAGAAGTTAACCTCTCGTTGACCTGTAGCATTATATCGTTCAACATGCCACAGTAACGCGCATTGTTAAACTGGTCTTAGCCCCTCTGAGACCTTTGGAGACCTCTGTGGTTAAAAGAAATGGCAATAAGGTTTCACTCCTATGCCCTCATATTAGTTTTCTCTATCAGACCATTATCTTTAAAGTGTATATGTTGCATTTTGATTAAGATACCTCTCTGAATTTATAAGATTTTCACTTACACAAGGGTTGTGCTGCCTCCTTAATTATAAGGCGATCATTTCAATCTGATATTACAAGGATATGCATGCTTAACACCCTGTTCATCGCATGTGAGAGCACATTGTCATTGATTTATGATGATTTAAAAAGTTTGTGTTAAATATCTGCACAGTCATTCGGAGCACTGATTACCGCTTCTGCCTCGTGTGGGAGGCTTAAAAAGTAGCGGACCACCATGACGAAAAAACTGATCAGAAATATTATTATTCCCACCCTAAAACATCTTTAATGCACAGCAGAAAAAAATCACGTTTGAAGGTGACCCACAACACCAATGAAGTCAAGAGAAAATAAGTGTGCCAGCTGTCACAGGATCTTGTGTTTCTTGAGTCAGATGATTCACTCGATGTGAGTGTGTGCTGTGAAGTGTCGCACCGTATTTACCTTTTGTTTGGAAGTGGGGACGCAGGTTGAAGTGAGGTAACACCTCAGTCTTTAAAATGATCATGTTCGGAATTATAATTCTGTTCCTTTTTTTTTTTTTTTCAAAAAACAAGAAACAAAGCGTTACATGTCCCAAACATTGACTCGAACAGAACACCTGCCATTTCTGACAGTCAGCTGGCCTTATTGACTTGAAGAGAGCAGAGGATGCAAGCAGCAGAAAAGATCAATGATCCATGACAGTGGAGAGGGGTGGAGGTGGTGGTGGAGGTGGTGGAGGGGTTAGGGGTCAGCTGACTGTACACTTTTGGAAGTGTTTGATAATAACAGATATATGAGTATTAAGACCCCCATTGATTTTTTCATACAAGGGGACGGTCTCAGATTAATCACGTCAAACCTATTTAAGAATTCATGTTTACCACCACTTGTTTTTCTTCTTCTTGCATATTTTTGTGCCTCATTCACAGATTATCTAAAATCTGTTTTGGATTATGCAAACATGCTCTCATAGGCACCCGTCGTCGTCTCCCCCCCCTCCTCCCTAATGAAAAATGTAATTTACCAAGAGGGAAGACGTGTATTAGGGAGATTTAGTTGTGCATATATAGGCTACCTAAGCAACTTATCATCCTGTAACATTGTAGTTTGCCACAGATTTCATGTCTCGCCTCAGATTAGAGATGTCAGACAAACAAAAATGTCTTGTGTTCGACCCCCTCCCCTTGTGTCCACCACCACTAATAACACCAAAATGATGCTAAACATGCATTTTTTTTCCCCCTTTCTGTCCATTTAGGTTATTATATTTCATGTATTCAAATGATGTTTTTCTCCCTATATCTTATTAATGCAGTTTCTGATCCACGACATCCAGACGAGCCTCGGTTTACAGATGTGTCTCCCGACTGCAGCTGCTTCAGCCACATTTCGAGCACACTGTGTATAGGATGGACTAATTGACCTGTTAGCTGCTTGGGGAACACGCAGCTAACAGTATATGAGCCCATCACGGCCATTATCTATGCTTTCCCCCAGGTACATCTCCATGGTGGTAATCCCATTGCGCATGCATCATTACCTTCAATAGCATAGGGCTGCTTCCCTTTTTACAGCCTCCGATTTAATTAAATTTGGCTGTAAATATTTGATGCACAGCTCGCCTACATTTTAATGTAAAGAGCAACGCAGCGGGCGTCATGACTGATTGCTGCCGGGGAGGAGGAGGAAGTGGTGGAGGTGGAGGTGGTGGAGGAGAGGGGCTCCCTGTTAGCAGCTTGTCATTAAGAAGATGACTGTTACAGTATCAGCCCCACTGACTGATCTGCACTTGGAAACTTCATCTCACATCAGGTGCCTTTCCCTTCCACACACTGAGCTGAAAAACTGTATTCATCATATTATTTTTTAGTAAAGAAAAGCAGCTCCTTGGATTAAATCTCCTACAGGCGACCTTCAGTTGAAAATAAATCATGTCACATATCACAACTGTTGATGATGCCATGCTTCACTTACTCCTCTGCAGGAGAAGCTTCACCAGTGAATCAGACTTTTTGAATATTCTCAAAATAGCAAAACAATTTTTTTTTTTTTTCTTCTGGATCATTTATTAGGTCTCAGATTAACACACAGGGGAAAAATTGAACTGTAGGGGGGGGAAAAATCCCAATAGGCCTAAGTTATTATTCCTGACCTTCCTCATCCTCATCATGCAGATTTCCACTGGATTTACCAACAAGGCTCCCTGCATTACGCATAGCTCCGCCATTGGCCAAGGACGCATAGGATTGACCAGAGCGCCTGTGAATTGCCCTAATGCTGGGGGGAAGACTTTTTATTACAAGCATAATCCCGCAAATACGACCTCAAATGACGTTTTTTGTGAGGTTGTGGACTATTTGCAGGTATTGTTTCCGTGGTCACCAAATCCAAATCTCTGCCTGTTGATTTAAAAAATAAACCAGTGGTTTTCAGGAGATTAAGTCAGACAAGGAAACACTGATTTGATAATATATATTTTCAAACAATTTAAATGATCTGTATTATATACAAAAGCTGTCTTGCACCCGCTTTGTTTTAGTTTGGCAAGTTGTTCGAAAAGTCATCTGTGTTTTACGTCGTTTAGAGTGAAGTAACTTCCACACAGTTGTCAGGATGGATGTGTAGATTGCAGGGCGGCGCGTCAGAGTCGATATCTCCGCCGAAATTAGTTTACACAGCATCCTTTTTTTAAAAAAAAAAATAAAAAAAATAAAAACTTTGGTCGTTTGATTATTTCAAAAGTTTGAAATGTGAGGATCAGAAAAAGTTTGCTGGGAGCGTCGGCAGGAATCAGAGACTACAGTGATCATCTTATTACAGCGTGTCTGCAGGGGGGAGAGCTGAGCTGTCCCATAACGAGATGGACTATAGGCTAAAAAACAAGCCAAATCAAAGGGACTTTGATGGACCATGTGAATTTTTCCTCTGCCGGGTTTGATCCAACAAATGACCTTTTAATTAACACAATGTTAAGTTAGTGCAGCGGCTCGCTACACAGGGGACAAAAGCAGCATTCATCACCCCCACGTCCCTGCCTCGCTGCTCGGCCTGAACAGTAACAAAGTGTTTGATGCCACTCCTGATTAGATGCTGACAATGAGGAGATGATGTCCCCCTTTCTTCCGCGACTTGTGGATTTCACTCACGTCCCCCCCACCCCTCCACTACTCTGAATTATGACCCTCTATAAGCGCCGCGGCTCCGTGCGTCAAGTCAAGACGATCAACTTTGATCAGACGCGCAACCGGCAAATGTTTTAATTGGGCCGATCGGCTCCCGTAAATAAGCACGACACCACAAGAGAGAGAGAAAGAGAGAGAGGCGATGGCTCTTGGAAAAAAATTGTATTCTTAGAAAAAACTGTCATGAATGGCAAAAAACACAGAAGAAGCTCACTTTTTTTCAAATACAATGACAAAACTCTTCAAGGGGTTCCACGCGTAAAACATGGATGGATGGATGGATAGATGGAGGAGGAGGAGGAGGAGGAGAAGGTGGGGGCTGGGTTGGGGTGGAGAGGGGAAGATCCAATCCATTTATGGTCAACTTTGAAATTTTTTTTTCTCTTTTACATCAGGCAAAAAATAAATAAATAAATAAATAGAAAATAAATGACACGAAGCCACAGCAAAAAACATGTAACAACATACTCAGAGGGAGGACACGAATTCAACCAATGGACACGTTAAATAATCAACAGACAGACGACAGAGTAACAAAATCATAAATTACGCAGAGAAATAAATAAGTAGGTTCGCTACACTACACGATTGCCACACACGAATTTCGGCCGCCCCGTTTCTCCTTTTTCTTTGCATCTAGAATTTTTTTTTTCTTTTTTTGCATAAAGTCTTTACCACCATCAAAACAAAGTTGTGCAAAATGATTAGCCACGTCCACAGTTTGACACCTCTCACTGCTGCAGAGCCAGGTAGCTTCCTCATGTGTCATCTCCGAGGGCCAGTGAGTCCTTTAGTGCATAATAAATGTCCCATTGTTTATTGTGGTGCAGATTCCAGCAATCTAAAGGGAGAGAAAGAGAGAGCAAAGAGAGGAGGAATTAAAGATAAAGCTCTCAGAATGAGGAAAAAACTGTAACAGGGTGTTTCATCTAAAAACAGGTCATCATGGTTGCAAGAGAAATGTTCATGTTTTGTCTCAGTTTCTTTGATGGTTATCACAAACTACATTTGACAAGATGCAGAATATTAGCCTGTAACTTTCATTATATTTAGATTGAATTATAAAAAAAAGAAACTCAGCAATGTACATTTAACAAAAAAGTGTCCAAATGTGTCTCCAGTGTCAGTGGTTCGTGATGCTGTTCTGTGTATGTGTGTGTGTCTGTGTGTCTGTGTGTGTGTGTGTGTGTGTGTGTGTGCGCGCGTCGTGACTCCGTCAGTTTTCTTCCAGTTCACTGCAGACTCTCACCTGCTTCACCTCTTCATCACCGGCCTGAACGCGGTGACCTTGTCATCCTGCGCCGTCCCACAGGCTTCACTGAGGTCAGATGGCTGTGTCTCTGCCTTGCCACCAGAGAACCCTGCACACCCAAATAAAGGGAAGAAGGGGAAAAAAAAAAAGCATATCTGAGAAAAAAAAGCCGCCTCAGATGCAAGTTGGCAGAAAGTGTCTCGTCGTAACCTCAAAAAAAAAAAATCTTTCGTATATCCGATGTTGGTGTGCCTTAATGTAACGGAAGTGTCTGAGATTTAAGACTCATTTTATCCCTTGTGTTATGTTAAACGTTGCAGGTATAAGAGGACGTACCTTCAATGGTGGAGTACTGACACGTGTCCTGGATTGCAGCATAGGATGAACAGTGCAGTTGCAGGTCCTTGTGGCTGTAGCTGCCAGTGCCGTAGACTTTAGAGTGCAAGGATGAGCCCTCGGGGAAGGAGCTCTCAGTACCAGCTTCATGGAGGCCTCTCATGCCCCCACACTGTCCAGCAGTAAGCCTGCTGCTCTGGAGCTGGCAATCCCCGCTCGAGGTGCCTGTCCTCAGCTCCGAGACATGCTGCTGAGGGCTCAGTATGACCCCCGAGGCAGCCGTACGAGCCAGAGACCAAATCCGAGGTTTATCCGACGTTTCAAAGTGTGACAGGGACACCGTCCCCGTGAGGCCGGCCGATGAGGTCGCCTTGGACACCACAGGATCCAGGAAGTCTGATGGGAGAGGAGGGAGGGTGGTGACGCTTTTGATGGCGCAGGGGAACGCGTGGAAGCTGTTAGTCAAGCTCAGGTGCAGCTCCGAGCTGCAGTCTCTCTTGTGAGGGGCCCCGGACACTGCCATGGCCCTCTGCAGGTCCTGCTCGTCTGCAGCCACCTTTTCACAGTCACTGTCCAGCTTGTCACAGTCGTCCTCGTCCATGTCCTCCAGATCGCTGAGGTGCAGGTCCTTCTCCTCCTTGCAATCACTAGAATCTGCATGGATGGCAGGGGATATTTAGATATCATCCTCTAGAAAGTGTTTTACCTTCTCTGTTACCTTTTTGTTTACCTTTTTCCCTCAGTTTAATGCAAGGAACAATTTGGCTCAACAAAAAGCAGACAAATGTTTACCTTTGGTGACACAGTCTTGGTCGCTCTTGAGGTCGTCCTTCCTGTCATCGTTGGCCTTGTTCTTTGGCGACCAGGTCATCTTGTTCTCCTTCTTTAGCCTCCTCCGGGCGTTGGCGAACCAGGTGGACACTTGGGTGAGGGTCATTTTGGTGATGATGGCCAGCATGATCTTCTCCCCCTTGGTGGGGTAGGGGTTCTTGCGGTGCTCGTACAGCCATGTTTTCAGGGTGCTGGTGGTTTCGCGGGTCGCGTTCTTTCTTCTGGCCGTGCCATTAAAGTCGACCGTCCCGTATCTGGAGAGGGAACACACACACAGACACAGACAGTCGCCATTAGAGCAGTTAGTGAATAATATTACACTCCACTCACTCAGACATCCTATACACTCACTTCAGTGCTGTTTGAAATATATACTGGAGTTACACTCTGACCTCTGATCTGAATGCGGCATATTGCTCCAATGAACGGCTGCTTTTAATGATCAGTGGTAGAATACGTCTTGGCAGCTCTGCTAACTCTCACATTACATAAAGACGACAAAAGTGAAGTAAAAAACCCACCTGTCATATTGATACTGTCCGAGTGAGTGGTCGTAAGGGTAGTATGCAGCCGTCTGAGTGATGCCAGAGTGTAAAGTGCCCGTGCTGTCCTTAATGTCGTACTGTGGGTTCTGTAAAAGGCAAAAAAAAGGTTGTTATAAGTGTGAAACATTCATTATTATTTTTTAAATATTTTTATATTTGTAAAACAATCTCATACAGTGCAGTCAATCACTATGAGCAACAGTCATTTTAGCTAAGAAATAATTCATATTTATATAATTTTATGTCTTTTTAAAATGTATTTTAACAAGTTTAAAGCACATGTTATATATAATCTTAGAATTTATATATTTTTAGGATTGCATGATGGGTTTTTTTTGGGGGGGGCGTTAACTTTTTTGCTGTTTTCAGGTACGATGAAGAATATTTCCAAAGACATTACTTTATAATAAGAAAAATGACAGGAGGAAAAGTTTCAACTGCACTGCAAAATATCACATTTAACAAGTCATTTAACCCTAACCCTTTATCCACTTATATCTTACGCAAACTAAGCAATTGTGACAGTGGAGAAATATGATATAACTTTTTATATTTATATATACACTCTCCAAATGCTAATTCAGCCACAAACAAGTGCCAGTATTTCTGAAACAAGGCAGAATGAGGAGGATTACTTAATAAGAAATATAAGAATTACATTTCCTCTGCATCACTTCTTCACTGCTTCCTCCTCTCATCTCCTGCAAGTGACAGGATTTTTGACTTGCTTCCATGGGGAAGCAGATGAGACCGGATGCTGGATTAAACGGCTTGTCGGGACGGATATGTTTGCAGTGTGAGATAAATTGATGAACAAAACCCGGCTGATCGATCAGCACGAGCCCCCCTCCTCCCACCACCGCCACCCCCTTTAGCGCATCAAGAAGAGGCAGAAGTGAGCCCACCAGAGTGGAGTAGATAGCGGATGGGTCCGTGCTGTAGGGGAAGTAGTTGGCGTAGTTCTGGCTGGCGGCGGCCGCTGCAGCGTAGGGAGAGCTGTACATCCCCAGCGCTGCGTTCAGCTCCGTCCGGCTGCTCGCCAGGAGCCGGTTCTCGTAGGACGGGCAGCAGAAGGAGGCAGCGGCGGCGGCGGCAGCGGCGGTCTGGGAGCCGCCTGTCCCGTCAGAGACCGACCTGGAAATCGAATCGCAGCAAGTCGTACTGGGGTTTGCCGACACGAAAAACTGCATGAAGAGAATCGTGGATAAAAATGGTCATTTGGCTGTTTCAGCTCTTACCTGGGTGTGTGATAACTCATGGGTGATGCACTACAAAAAAAATATACCTGAGTGAAGTTGCTCAGTCTGGTGTTGAGTCTTTAAAATGTGAGCTGGTTTCGTTTTGTTTTCATTTATCACCACGCAGGTGTCGTTAGCTTAACTTGTGACCTGCCTATGATCAAGGTAAGTCACTCTTTCAGAGAATTCCGGGAATAAGAGAAAGAAGCTACTATTGTGAATAAGTGTTAATAAGTGCTGTTCTTTAACCGTGTCTGAATAAAATTAGAATTTAACACCACAGTAAAATGTTATTGTTTGTATGTTTTTTTTTAGTGGGTAGATGTGCGCAATCCGTGCGTAAAAGTGTCCTGCTCCAGTTTATAACGGTTTGAAAAATTTTAATTTGCACACGGCATGAGAAAAATAGAAATTAATGTCAATGTAAAGCAGTGCTGCAGGTGTAAAATATTACAATGTGTATATAATCTACTGAAGGATCACAAATATAATGGAGATAAAAGTTGGGGGATAACTTTTCCATGAGAGTAACTTTTGTCCCCTGATCGACTTGAACTTCCTCGAACTTGTCATTAGGCGCGACAATCGCGCCTCAAAATGCAAATAAAACACTTCAGTCTGGCGTTAAAAGCTGTCAGCGTGATGACATTTGTCTCCAACACGTCCCAGGGATTTAAACAGAAAGTTTTTTTGCCAATGTGTGCAGCATGCGCTGCAGCCCAATTACACCTCGCAGCCAGCAATAGGTGACATTCATCTCTATTGTCATCAGAAAAACACGTGAGTTCATTCATAATTCAGTGTAATTGGACACGGCTGCGTGTCTATCGATATTTGGTTCAACAACAAAAGCAGCACGCCGAAAAGAAAAAAAAAAGCTGTCAATACTGTCAGAGCAGTCACACATGAAGGTTTCCTGCAGAGAAAAAAGTGCTCGGACTTTTCCGAAATAAGAAAAAATATGCACCCAAAAAATTATTAAAAAGTCAAGGCTATGTGTGTGCGTGTGTGTGCGCGTGTACACAAGAACTTAAGAGAAATAAAAAGCAGAGGCTCTTACCTGGGAAGTTGCATTGTAAGGGTATCCAAATTGCGAGAAAGACATAGCTGCTTCTTTTGTTACCATCAGCAATATTCTTCACCCTTGATCGATTGCAACCAATTCTACTTCAAATCCACCGTCTTACACACATTTCCAACGCACGGCCTTTCGCTCAATAATAGATGACTTCACTCATAGGAGGGAGACTTTAGGCTGGCACCAGCTGCAGATTGTTTTATATGAATGAATAATCCCCCCCAAGGACCCGATAAGAAATGAAATTAAGCGTCATTAAGTGCAAAAAAAAAAACAACAACAACAACAAAAAAAATGTTGTTGTGTTAGCTGAAGGAGGCTTAAAGGATAACGTAAGACTTGCAAGATATGGACTCTGCTTGTGCTATTATTTGTGGCTCTATAGTTCTTTAGCATTCATCCATGCAAGGGTATCAGCGTGACGTCACTGTAATCCCGGAACGGCAGGGTACCAAGGATAGAATAATGTCTTTGCCAATCACGTCCAACGCAGGGCTTTCTTAAGGTGCACTGTACAACAGTCGTGTCCCGCTTTTGTAATAGAATCTTTTTCACCGATTTGCTGCGATAAAGTGTCGGGAAATTGTTTTTGTTTTTTTTTCTTTATTGTTTCATCATTATTAGTTTGTAGCACGGCAGCACATGGAAAAAAAAACCCTCTGTGAAGTTAAATAGATTATTGGAGGAGGAGGAGAAAAAAACAGAAATAGAAGATGTTTTTTTTGGGGAGGCTGTCTGGTGAGTTTATCACACTTTCGACAGAAGAGATTACTTTTTCTTTTCACTCTGTTAAATAGGAATCAGACGCGTTTGCAATGAAGTGATTTATGTTTTTAAAAAATGTTTATTTTAGTTACAATCCATCACAATTAAATCTGCTTTGATAAAGACGTGTAAGCTTTTTTTTCTTTCTTTCTTTCTTCTTCTTCTTTTTTTTTTTTTTTTTTTAATCTCGACCTCTGTTCGCCTCTGGCACACTGGCCAGAGGTCCATCCCGGAGTTAATGACGATGATGTTTCTATCTTTCTCTATTAGAGAGAGGGGCAGTCCCAGCAGGAGCGGTTAGAGGGGTTTTTGGCAGGTCAATAGACCAGTGATTGATGCGCGCCTGGAGACCTACGTGACCATTACGCGTAATGCGTAATTGTATCAATTAACAAATGGATACATGCCCTTGTTTAACCAATGAGTAACAGAGTGAAAATATGCCTTAGAGGTGAAATCCGAAGAGCTGTGCTAGGAAGAGAGAGAGAGAGGAAAAAAAGAGAGACAGTGGAAGCCCTGCTCCCCAGTCTAATTAAATATCCGTGGATGGGGGCGACGAGAATTGCATTTTAATTGAATGACGCTCACTTGAAAGATGGGTAAGGAATGATGCTGCCTCACAGTGAATGAAACGGGAAATAATTTTAAGCCTTATTAGATCAGCAGCTCAACCATCACCAGTTCTCTCGCTCTCTCCTATAAACATAAACAAGCTGTGCCCCCCCATCTCCCCCCTCCTCCTGTGATGTTGAGCCGGGACATGGAGGGAGGATGGAGGGAGGGGGGGTCTATTATTTCCCCCTATTCACACTATATTTGTATTGACAGTGACAGCGATGATGAGTCCTACTGAGTCATATGATCCGCCTGTTTCTGACTGTCTCGGGTTGTGTAAGGTTTCCGTTGTCACGACTGATACCTTGTGCCAAATCCGCCAGCGTCCTGCCTTCAGCGCCCCCCCCCCGTATCTGATGTATGGCGCGTCCTCCCCCTCGGAGACCCATCTGCGATTATGGTCTTTCTCTCCGAGGGGCGCTAAAGAGCTGCGCGTAGCAGATGAAGATCTCCCCGTCAGGAGATTTTTTTTTCCACAGAGATAAAGTGGACAGAGTGGTCATGGTCCGGGCTCTGGGAAGCAAACACCCACAAGCAACAAGCAGCTCTCCTACACACACACACACACACACACACACACACTCACACACCGCTTATTTAGTTCTGCAGAGTGCTCACTGCTGCTCACAGACAACTAAGTTACAGCAGAGGACTTGTTAGATAACACAACAGGAAGCATCATTCCACATGTTGCCAAACTGCACTAAAGTATTCCTTGAATAAAATGTGCTCTAATTGTCTTTTTCTCTTTAGCCTGTTGAACCTTTCAGTGCTCAGACATTTCAGGCTCAATCTGCACCAAAACATTTTTTTTTAAGTTGACACAAAAATGGGGCTATTAACTTAAAATCAGTTGCATGTAGAAATGAAAGTCACGAGCCACCTTTATTACAGCATGTCTGTTTTTTTTTTCAAAATACATTCTTCTTGTGGCTCGAATGAAAACGTAAAGAGGAGTTACTAAAGACAGAAAGTGAAGAGGCGGCGAGCATGAGCTGTGATTTGGTACAGGATCAAATATCTGAAGGAGCAAAACACCAAAACTTCTACATTTTACGAGATGAGTAAAACAGCCCCGTCTGCAGCTCTGTGACAATCACATCTTCAGATAATGAGTTTCAGATAACATTCCCGACCCTGTCAGGACTAATTACTCCTTCAGTGCAGAGAGATTCAGAACCACAACATCTGGAGATACATGGTTTTCACTAAACGGTGACCCGAGCCTGACTCGAAATGACACGCTTTTCAACAATAAAACGCAATGTTCTTAACTTCACCGGTAATGATATCAGCACTTATCCATAGTCTGTTGAGGCCCAAGGGAGAAACATTCCCACGGGAACCCTCCAACCAGCATTCATCGCCGTTATAGTATAGATACACCATGAAAAACAACAAACAAAATCCAACCCCTCCTTTATTAATTCTCATGCTGTCATAAGTAGAATTTTTGAACATACATAAAATTAAAAAACAGAAAAATTGAAAACCTAAATTACACATTTTGGGGGCAGCAGGGGAACACCTTTATAGGGGGTTTAAATGGGGTTATAGTCATCATTGCAGAATGTACCAATAACATTTGGCCATCAGGGAGACGTTTTCCAAAATTTTCTTTAGGGGGACCCAAAACATTTGCCTGGCGGGTGCGACTCTGAACCTATCTAGGGACAGTGATCAGTTGCTGCTTCAATCGCTGTTCCATGGGAGCTTGTGCACACAGAGAAGGTTGAAACAAGCTAAATGTAATTGCATGCCGGTGGTCGATGCATTTCTACAAGGGCATGCATGATGGCCCAAGTGCATATGGACAGACTCATGCATTATGCATGTCCAGCAGTCAGCGTGGATCCCACTGAATCAGGCCCAAATGAGCACTAATTGTAATGGCAGACTGACCACAGTGCCCTTCCTTCTGAAACATGTGACAACCCCACAATGAGACGTTTTCTTTTTACAGTGTTTTGTCTGGATTACTAAGTGATCACGTTGGAACAAGGTTTTGTTTTTCGGCAGCTAAATGGCTGACGATGGTCATTAGTGATTCCCCCTTTTTTCAACAGTTTTTTATTTCTTTTGGCAAAGTCTGCCATCTTAGAAGTTAGCACGAAGGAGTACTAACCTCCCAACAGTATCATATCACAGACAGCCACTTCTGGAGCAGCAGTACGGTGTTACATCCATGTTCTCCTCGTGCTTCACCCTCGGATGTCTCTGTCTGAGCGAACCAACCTTAAAAAAAACATGTTTAATTTATGTCAAACGTGCAGGAAGGTGAACAAAACTCACACGATCTTCTTTGGAGTTATCGGATTTGTGGGGACCAAATATTTCAGTTAGTCACAAGAAAGTATTGCACACGATTTCAGTTTCCTTTTCACTGTTTATCAGCCTGCATGAATGCATTTGCATGATGCAAAAAAAAAACAAAACAAAAAAAACTAAGCATGCCTCTATTTGAAACAGGCTGCAACAAACTCTGGCAGTGGGAGTTTGTAGACATACCATTTGACCCATGACTGCTCATGTAATAGAACATTTAACTACTAGCAGACAAAGGCATTCACCCTTATAGTACGTTCACTCACGTTATTTTAGAATAAGCAAGTCCAAACCTCCATTATATCTTGTTCTAACGGATCCATGCGGTTACTAATGAGACTGAGTAATGCACGCATCCTCCATTAGAAGCATCACTGGGTGGAAAAAGAAAAAAAAGGAAAAAAAAAACCTGGAAAGGTTAAGTCAACACTCAATAGCTCCCAGCCCTATTCTCCTACTTAATACATTTCCTATGCTGACTTAATGAACCACACAAAGCCTTTCTGGTTTTTCATCAGATGGGGGGGGTGGTGGTGCTGGAGGTGGAGGAGTTGGGGCGGGGGGCTGTATGAAATGGTAATAAGGGCAGACAGACGGAGAGACGGAGGGGAGAAGCCCGAGCGGAGCAGGGGATGAAGCTGCACCTACCTGGAGGTGTGTGATCTCATTAAAGCCAAATTGGTATATGCCAATAAATCCAAAGGCACTTGTGATCTGGAATTATTACACACACGCGTACGCCGCATGCACACAAACTTCGCCCCTTGAAGAGTGTTATTAGCACTGCAAAATTATCACAAAATGGAGAGAACAGTAATAAATATTGTAATGAGAAATAATAAGAGCAGTGGCGGATGTGGTCACGGCGGCGGTGGCTGGTTAACACCAAAACAAACATCTCCAGGGCCCGGTGAATAATTACATCACACAGAGGGAGTCATTAAAGCTTCATCAAACAGAGGGAAAAGGGACCGGGCGAGTATGACATCACGACGACTGTCTCAATAAATCAGTCTGGAGTGGAGAAAAATAACTGCGTGTCATGACGGTACAACTTTGATTGCCGTGTAAGTAGCGCTGCCGTGCTGCGGCGTGTGCCTTTAAAAAGAGCATAATTGCCCGTATTTCAATTAGGTTTTGTTCCCCCGCAATTTTCAAACATGAATCTGTGCATTAACGGACAGGCATAATTGGCGTTTCATTTGTAACCCTGTCACTTTGACTGCTTGTAGTCAGATGTTTAACTCAAACAAACCCAAGGCAGTTTTGTGTTGGGAGCCTTCGTATCCCAGAGGCCCCCGGGGCTCCTGGGAGAGGCAGAGAGACAGACACAGAGGGGAGGAAGACGGAGCGAGCGAGAGAGTGTGTTGTTTGTGTGTGCTTGGCTGGCAGAGTCCCCTTGAGGCTCCACTGTAAAGCTATCATCAGTGGTGGTGTCAGGGATTTGTAGCTTGTCACCGAGAAGAGCGAGAGAGTGCTGGCAGTGACTCTGGGAAATAACTGCTTATGGAGCGAGAGCCTGGCTCGCACGGCTTGCGCAAGTTGTAGGTGTGTGTGAGGGAGATAGAGGGAGATGGAGAAGTAGCGGGGAGGAATGTGTGTCTATTTTCTCCCCCGGGGTGTCTGCAGATGTGTGTGCGCGGACGGGTAGGCTGTAGGTCGATCATATGATGTGCGGATCCATGCGCCGTCTTTCATCTCGGGGCCTAAGGCTCTTTGTCTATGTGTGTTCTTGTCGACGAGTGGTGTGTGTACATGTCTATCCAGGGTGTGTCAAAAGCTGCCGCGGTGGCGTAGCGTGGATACGCGTCTGAATTAATGTTCCCATTTGGACCTGAATATGATCGAGTATGTATTTTTCAGTCAGCAGCAATAAGGAGCCTGTGTAGGCTGCCTCCCTGCTACCATACCCGCGTTTGTGTATGTGTGGTCTTCGCAGAGATGGATGCTGACTTCAAACCGAACTTTCCCTCAAGGCGGAGGGCCAGCAGCAGCAAAACGCTGCTGTCGGGTAAATACATGTATCTGCAAAAAAACAAGCTCCTCTGGAATGACGAATGGAGGGCTCATTTTCTCATTGACAACCATGTATTTCTGAAATCGCGCGTTGGCGGTTGACCAGGTTTTGAGGGCCCGAGGGTCATGAAATTCACTCAACTCATAAATGATCGTGTCAGCGTTCAAACGGAGGAAGAAAAGGGGAGGACGAGGGAAAATTGCAGTTACATGGTTTCCGTCCGACTGCAGCTGCTAAATCCACGGCAGCATTGTGGCCCATCTTTAGGGCCCGCAGAGGCGGAAAGACAGTTCCTATTACTGTCAGTCCAATTACCGGCCACAGCACAGCCACCGCTGTCAACACCAGACAGGTCATGGTATGTTCCGGCCTCTTTTTTCTCATGTGAAGCCGTATGTTGTAGACGTGGGAACTTTATATGTCATTCGGCACGGATTTGAGCTAAAAAAGTAAATCAACATTTAATATCATCTACTCCGATAACATTATGCTAAGTGGAGCAGGAAGTGATCAAAGAACTTGTGTACTATGAGAAATGAAGGACATTTTCAGCCCAGTGTATATAGCTGAGGATAAACACTGGAAACAAGATTTTTAAAGAAAAAGACAACACAACACAGAAGTTGTTGCAATGTTTCCCCCCATGGTTTTGTGTGTCCTTGTGGCAGTCCACCACAGATATACACCCAGAAGTGGGTAATGTGATGAGAAGTGGTCTAAATATTGAAACACTCTCCATTACAGGCGACCGTGCTCTGCTTCGAGCGTGTCTGCTGAGCCGCCCCTAGTGTTGCACCACACGGAGACGGAGAAAGGCCCAGCCCCATCTGGTCTTGGTTCAGTCTGGTTTACTGCAAAGTGGTGCCAATACAAATAGCTGCGCTTGATGTTTGTTTGCATAAATTGTTTTGAAAGGCTTCACCATGAGTTTTTTTGGGTGGATTACGGTGGGGAAGTTGGGGAGCCAACCGTGGTGGAATAATCCTTCGCTGAGCTGACAGTTAGATTTGCTCTTCTTTAAAAATAAAAAAAGAATTAAAAAAAGAGGAGAAGATTGTTTTGGATTTTTCTCCTCGGTTCCTGGCAGCGAGTCTGGACTGTGAACTTTTCAGCGGGCCGTGTGCACGCGCGAGTGTGTGTGTGTGCGTGTGTGTGCGTGCGTGCGTGTGCATATAATGTGGGTGTACGATGATGGAGAACGCTGAGCTGCTCTCTCTTCCCTCGTAGCATAGCAGTGTCAATTTCAATAACATCACTGTAGTGTTTAACACATGCTAAAAGTTCAGATGAAAGTTCAGAGGCCCAGCGCAACGCAAGGGAAAACGTCTGTCTTCCTAAAGCCCTCATATATACGCTTTGATTTCTCTCCCACAGGTCAAGGCGAAGGAAGGAAAAGCAGAGTTATGTAGTGAGGTCAATTAGGCTTGTATTACACCTATGAAAAATGTAAGTGAAAATGTATCTCCAATTACAGTAAGGACACTTTGTTTTCTTTTGATTGTATATCCTGGTTAAAAAAAAAAAAAAAAAAAAAGCAAACCAATTGGTAGTCATCATCACTTAGGTCTGGTTTTGCTACAGGGACAAGAAAATTGGCCTGATTGATTTCATGTCCAGGTAAGTGTGCCAGCTCAGCGCTAACCGGTACCAGACAGATTTTTGTGTAAGCTGTATAGATACCCAGGCCCCTGAGTGCCCCCGGTAGGATGGAAATCGCAATTCTACCAATGACAGTTCAATCGTTAGAGCCCCTCTGTTCCTTATTTGCTGCTTAGCCAGTGGAGGTCCCTCCATGGTCGGCTCACAACTCGATCCAGATGCGGCTAAAAACATTTTTTTTTTTTTTTTTTTTGCTGCAACATTTGTCTTCGTCTTCAGCTCCTCTGCAGCCACATCGTGTCAGGCTGAGGAGCTAATGATGGTGTATTTTCTTGTCCGTGGACAAAAAAACCTGACATCCTTAACCATTCAGCACACACACACACACACACACACACACACACACAGCCAAGAACAACTTTCCTTATCTTTGTCTCTTTTCCCTGAACTAAATTCTCTTTTTTTTCACATCCTGCTGACAGAAAATAATATTTCTTTGTGTGTCTTAAGGTTGTGAGAATAATAATGATTTTTTAAAAAAAATTCCTAAAGTTTTTCTGAATTCTGAAAGCACAGACTCGCACTAAGAACCCGTGTCAATCAACATGATGATGTGCTTTTTGCTTCCTATAAAATGTCTGCCTCATTAGTTGGATTTCCACTCGGGCATGGTTATTTCATTTCCATTTCCTTTTCCTTTTTTTTTTTTTCCAAATGCAACCTCTATCAGCAAGCCTGAGTTGTTTCCGTCTGTCTCCGCTGCCCTGTGTGGATCCACCTTGAGAGCCCCCCTCCCCGCAACAAAAATACAGAATGGGGCTCCTTCGATCCATCCGACTTAAAAGCAGATGTTACATGGTTGCCAACATCAAACGGTCCTGTTAACTGCAGAGAGAGTGAAATCATATACCTTTGATTAGCCTTTTCACTGGTTAATGTAAACGAGCTTAGTACATGGTTGCCGAGTGAACCCTGACCTTGGCCTCATGGCCGATACATCATCAGATTACACGGGGGAAAAAAAATACACTTTTGTTTCAACTTTGCCTTGTTAAGGCTAATTTCTGATTTGCAGATTGTCAAGCTTACTTTGGAGAGAGCATGAGGACTGGATCAGATCTCCACGAGGCCCCCCTGCTCCGGGCTAACGCGGTCTCCTCTAAATAAGGGGGCAGCATCCTTGAAATACTATAACTCGGCTCCTTCTTGGATCCGCCTTCACTGCTCAGTTCAAGATGTTTTCCACTTTGAGGCCGCGATATCCAGAACGTGGACGTGCCTTCCTTTTTGTCTCAAGAATATTTATCCTGAGACCGATAAGGGGGGAATATATGGAGAGAAAAGTGGTGCAAGTGGGGGAGGGGGCCTAACAGCATTCCTCTTAAATACACGGTGAATGAGGGTCCTTCAACAAGTGTTGTGTTTACTTTGCTTGTGGGAAAACAAATCGACACAGGCGGCGTCTGAGGGGGCTATAAAACAGCTCTTTGGTTCGGAGCACGGCTTAAATTCCATCGGCAAGCGCAGCACTGTCACCCCAAGGTGTTGAGAGTAAATATACAGTGTTACCTTTAGGCTAAATAGGGGAAAAAACACACAGAGATTGAAGTGCACATCACTGACAAAGTAGCGCGAGTGTTTTCACCCGAGGAGCAGCGAAAAAAAAAAAAAGAAATAATAACACCCATAATATTTATTTGCTTTTAGTGCTTCTTATAATAAAGTACACACATAACAAAAATATATACTTGCACCTCAGTGGTATGAAAAAAATAATAAAAAGTTCATGTTATCTTAATCATAAACTTTAATACAATGAGCTTTATTTCGAAGGACTCTGCAGTGTTCGAGTCAGGACTGGGGTGCAAACTGCTGCACTGGTACATTTTATGGGGTGGTGACTGCTCAATCCTAAAGACACAATGCACAAATCAGTACTGTTAAAGCCGTACAGAGTGAAATAAAATGGAAGAAACATGGGATGAGAAACACCCCGGCTTTCATCAGACCTCATCTGACAAATATTTTATCAGTATTTTTTATTTGAAGCCAACTTCAACTTCAAAGAGCTTCAACATTTATGTTATCTGGTTTTGTTTGAACCCGCTCGGTGAACTACGCCGTCTCGCTCAACATGCGTCATCATCACCAACATGGCCATCGCCTTGGTACAGGGAAAGAACGATCAGAGGTGGAAATCACAGCATAACTGGCAATACTGACAACTGCAGTCATATGATACAGTTTGTCAGCTCTAAGCTGATATAAGATACCATCTCTACAGTGAATAAGTTCCGGGTTTTGGTGACCATTCAACGAGATGATGTCACTGACAGGACCGTCACCTCTGTAGTCTTTATAATTACGTATTCTCACATGGTTATTCATCACGGCACAATTTCTTTTCTTTCAAAATAAGGTCCTGTGGTGGTCCACTGGACGGTGCTTGACCTCAGCTCTCTACTGATATGAGCAGGCAGGTAACATAAGCTGTTTATTGACTGACTCCTTGCTCTGTTGGTCTTTGTGAACACTGAGAACACTCAATCTTTTGTTTAGATATCAGAACAATATATACACTAGTTGCACTTATCCTTGGCAGAGTGTACAGACTGACACAAGCTTGCAACACACAGAAGCCGGCAGTTTACTGCACTAATCTGACGAGCTCTTCAAATAAATAATAATACAGTTTATGAAATAAACAGTGACTGAACATTTCATGTTTTAAGGAACTCATGGTGTCTGCGCATGTAACCTTGTGCTCCGTCAGATCAAACCACAAGCTTTTCTACCGGTCTCAAATTGATGTCGCTGTTTCTTTCATTAACTTTGTCGCTTTCTCGTAAGTCGGTACGTCTGGTGACTGTTTTTCTATCTGTGTGTATACACTGCAGGCTGTGTGGATGTAGTCTGTGCTTGACCTTTGTCAGTGGGAGACCAAAAGCAGTGGAAGAGTGATACCACTGTGCAGTCCTCTAATCTGCTCACTTAGCCCTGGCTTTGGGGGCTCACTGCACTCCGCTTCATCTGAAGCTCCGTCATCACAAGCTGCTGGCAGCATCCTCGCAGACTCGAGCCCAGCTGCATTCACATACATCCCTGTGCCTTCCTCTGTATCCATCCCTCCATTCCTTACTCTCCCTCCTTCTGTCTGTTGCTCTATTTTTATTTGTAGGTTTCTTCTATTGTTTGTTTTTTTTACCCTGTTAAAAGGTTTTTTTTTGTTTATTTTTTTCTATCAACATGTGAAGTTTTTCCTCACTCGAATCGAGAGTCTAAGGACAGAGGATGTTGTTCACTGTACAGATTAAAAAGCCCACTAAGGCAATGTGATTGTGATTTTGGGCTGCATAGATAAAATTGATTTGATTTGATTTGTATTCATTTTTTGTTTTATTTTGGCACTCACCGTCGCCCAGCCTGTTGTTTAAGTTTCATCTTGGTGAGCACTGTAGCATCCCACTGATGTATTATGACCTTGACTGCCTTTACATCCAGCTCTCTCTTTCTACATCTATGTGCTTGTCCTGTCTCGACATTTACATACTTACAATCTGTAGAAGCACTACAGAAGTCCAGGTGAAGTGTGTATCCTGAGACAGGCACCTTACCTGACTCCCACACAGGAGACTTTCAGTATAATGGGCACAAAGTGTAAAGATAAAGTTTGTCCTGAAGTTTCCTTTTCATTACAGCAACATAAAAAGCATTTATTTCTTCTGTGAACAACTTCTGAACAAATAAGTAACATCTACTCATGTTAAGTTATTCAGATCAGATGCTGATATTGTTAGAAGCAGTTAAATAAACTTTATATGCGTTGGCTTATAATTACAACGCCGAACACATACACTGACAAACATCAGCATATGTTGTCCACACATTGCATTTAAACACATCATACTTTGAAATCTGTGACATACATACATATATCATATTTGAATTAACTTATTGTCTGTAAGTATTACAAGATTGTTTTTTTTCTCTAGAAAAGGAAGACCTTTATTTGTTTGAATTTCAGATGAACTAAGACACTGTACACACACGTTGTCTACACAGTTGGCCATGAGATGGCTGAGCAGGGTCATCAGGGACATTAGTAGGACTGAGCACTGAGGCTGAAGTCTTGTAGCCCCCAGTCCTCCCCGAGGGTGTGGGGGTCATTGCCAGGGGCTTATCGCTGCACACACATTGTCATTTCCTCCACTCTCTCCGTTCCTCTTCCTTCCACCACCCTGCAGCCCTTCCTCTCCTCTCTCTCTGTAGCACCTCCTCAAGCTGTCGGCACGCTGGTTCAGAGGGTTTCCTTCAGGAAGGAGAGGTCCATGTTCTGACCACAGGCTGATAGGGGGAGCGTGATAACCTCTAAGCCAAGTGCTACGCTGCCAGCTGACATAAAGCAGATGTCCTCCTGACCCCTTTCTCTTTGGGAACAGGACACCCAAACACGTACTGGAGGGCTCGAGACGTCGACAGAGCCCCTCTGCTGCTGAGAAGGTGTGACATGATACTTCAGGCCTAATGATCTGCAGGAATAACATTTGTTAACATACATATTTTTTAAGCGTACTATTGGCTTTAGATTGTGTGACAATAAAACTGAAGAAATGTGTTCAATGTTGAACAAAATAAGTTAGTTAAAGAACAATGTGGATGTGTTAACGTTGATATTATGATATTTATTGGTAAGCGTCTACTGTCTTGATCATGATCTTTTTTTTTTAAATGATGTACTTTCAAAGAAATACTTTATTCTATTTTAGGATACCTGTTTAGCATCTGGCAGTAGATAAGAATCTGCCTTTTATGGTAACAACAACTCATTTACAGGGTTTTCTGCCTCCATTTGGAATAAAGTGATACAATGCTAATAGTCAAATAGGCAAGAATTTAAAACAAGCTTAATCAAAGGCATAACATGTAAGACATTTTGTTTAAAACATAAACACAACAGAAAGTGAAAAAATAAGAGTTTTGAGCATTGTGTTGCACAGAAGTTAGCATGCTAACCAGCTAGCCCTGAGCCATTTTGTCCCTCAAAAGGTGAAAGTCCGATAACAAACAGCACCAACTCTCCCGGTCCAAGCGGAGCCATCTAATAGGAGCACTAGCTGCACGGCTAACTGAGCTAACTGGGCTAACTGGCTACTGTTAGCAGCAGTTTGCAGATCTGGTCAGATGACACGCTGCCCTCTACATCTGCCCCGTTTTGAGTTTAAATTTGACACGTGGCACATTTTTACATAGTTCACCTCTGAGATAATTTTATAGCTTAAAACAAAACAAACAAAACAGGAAAAGTAAGATTCTTAGTGTGCAACATAATTTCATCATATACAGTGAAAGTGGACACCAATTTTAGCCCCATTGATGTCCATTTAATAACATGTATCTTCCCGTTTTCTTCAGTTCAACAGAAGGACTCACTGTCCCTTTATTTTTGACAGTCATTTTCCTACGTGCACAAGGAAAAAACAAAATCACAAAGCTGATAACAGATCTGTTTTTCTCTGCTCATCACAAGCTGATGTTTTGAGAGATACGTGGTTTCTCCAGGAAGGCAGGGACACTCCCGTCTTTGGTAAGTTACAATCATGAGGATATTGTCTGACGTGCTTTCTTATCAACAGCGATAAACTCAGACAAATCCAGCAGCCCAGGCGTTTAATGTCACATACAGTTTTAGCACTGCACAGAAACCATAGGAAATTATGTAATGTACGTCCCCACACATAGGTTATCTCGCACACACACACACACACACACACACACCGGTCAGCCTCTCGGAGAGAAAGGTGGAGCTGAGTGTACACGGAGACCTCACAGCCCTGTGACCTCATTATTATTCAGAACCAGCGGTGAGAAGACGAGTGCTGCTGCGTTCCCAGTGCAGCTCACCCCCAGCACTAGTAGATGATGTGCACGGATGGGGGGGTTGCGGTGTAGGCAGCAGCTTCCCCTGAACCGCCTCCGCTACCACTGTTACACACACATACACACACACACACACACTCACTTCCTCCTGGGAGATATGCGGCCTCTGCTTTCTGTCAGGGTGTCCTCAGCCAGGGACCCCTGGGGCCCCTCGCTTGGTGGGAATCTGGTCTTCTCGCTCCATGGATGCCCCCCTCCCTACAGATGAGAGGGAAAACAAGACCTGAGAAAGACACCGCTGCTCATCCTCTGCTATCGTTTCCCATATTTCCTTTGCTACCTCTCCCTTGCGCCCACGTTCCCTTCTCTTCTTCTCTTTCTTCTGCCCAGGCGGTCGATAGCATTAATTGGCTCACTCAGTCACCGGTACATTGATTGCGGTCACTAATAAAAGGGCTATTGATTGGCACTTTGTTTAACACTGGCCCATGCAGTGAGAGCTGCCCTCTAATACTATCCTGACAGCAACCTTTTCCTGTTTGCCAGTCTCTTAATGTCATAAATTATGTCAGTCGATTAAGGAGATATTTCTCCCGTCACGTTTTCGCCCCGTCTCTGGGAGGATGGTTTTAGTCTGTAGCTCCTGAAGAGAGGAGAGAAGTGGCACCTGAGAGCAACAACCCGGGTATTAGGTTTATTTGCTGTCAACACACAATCAGATGAAAAGATTGATATGAACTTCATGTATTCAGTGCAAAGATACAATTCATTATCTAAAAGTTGGATATTTAATACATGGTATTGTTTATTTCAACTTCCAACCAGCATTGTTAATACCGGCAGGACCACAATAAGACAAGACAGTCCAGAAGTACAGGAGCGGAACATTTTTGTACAGAAAGTTCATCATTACACAGCAGATACACCACAGCAGGACGATAATGGGCCTTTAAGTGACCAGATGCTGACACACTCAAAATTGGTTTGAGTGACGTGTTTTACAGTCTTTAAATGAATGTAAAAGTTTGTACTATTGACTTTAGTGATTTTGCACCAGAATGTTTTTGTTCACTTTTGATGCCTTAAATGAAGGCACACATGGTACAAATGGTGCCATAAGTGCCCATGTAATCTTATGTGAAGTCTACTGTATATTCTAAAGGGTCAAATTCAGGTCTGATTTATGTTAGTACATGTATATGAATTGTGGATTATTGGGTAACCGCTGAAGGAATAAAAACACTTGTTATTAGAAATTATTAGGAATGGCGCAATCAGAATTGTTAAGTTTAATTTGTGTGTTGATTTTTTTCACACACAAACAAAATTTAACAATTTAATATCTTGTGAGGCTCAGATTGATTTTCAAAATAACTAATAAACTACTGGATGCTTTAAGCTGACTGACTGCACACTTTCCCATTTTGCTTTGTGACACTTCTAATAAGTTCTAATAACGAGTGTTTTTATTATGTTCATTCTTTGTTGTGTATTGTTTGTGTTGCGTATGTGTCCTCTTTTCCCCTTTTGTCCTCTTGTAAAGCACTTTGTAAGAATAGGTTTTAAAAGGTGCTATACAAATAAAATCTTACTTACTTACTTTATTGATCACACATGATCATCCTGAATTCAGTGTAATGAAACTGTGTTTGCTGCATTCAACCCATCCCTGTGGAGCACTGGGCTGCCTGGAGACCAACTCCAGTTCTATGCCAGTGTGACAAGACAGTTAACCTAATGTACATGTTTTTAAGAGTGGAAAGAACCAGCCAGGGATTAAATCTCCCCTGCGACCCTGCAGAGGATTAAGCGGCGTACATATAATGTGTACAGATGATGGATGGATGGATGGATATATATATATATATATATATATATATATATATATATATATATATATATATATATATATATATATATATATATATATATATATATATATACGTACTGTACTGTAGGGGTATTAAAGAGTGAAAAATACGCAGTGCTGCTCTCCACTTCCTAAATCTCTCCACCAAGGAATTTTAGCACTGCATCATTTAGATCCGAACTGCACCATTCTCAGCACACTGATTCTCTGAAACGTTACGTAAGGCAGGAACATTTCGCAACATTTGCTGATAATTGGCTGCCTCAATTAGAAGGGAACAAGGTGATTTTCACTTTACATTTCGAGCAGACACGTCTTACCCTGTGAGGAACACGCAGGTTGACAGGAAACAGCCTGCGCGATATTCTCAACAAGAACTCAATATCTAGTTTTATTGCAATTAGCCGTGCGCTATTCTTCACTGAGCAGTCCCGAAGCTCCAGTGAGTCAAAGGCAGGTCTCCTGAGTAAGACGATGAAAACTGGAAATGGGGTGTAAGTACCTCCATGAGAGATTTAATTATGGCCATTAAATATTCAATGATCAATAGAATTTGTTTTAGCCGATCAATAGGTGGCCGGGCCTGAGAAGGACAATGTGCATAAGTTACTATTTGCATTTCAAAGCAGTTGTCACGTGGCCCCATTGGAAATCCATACCATTTTGTTAGGCTGTATTTCATATTTAGCTGCTTTATCCCCTTATCACTGACTGCTATTGATTCCCTTCCCTTTATTTACTGCCTGCAAACTGCCTTAGGTTTAAAATGTCAAAATGTTTTTAGGGAATCCGATATACCTCCATCTGCCTTTTCCTCATCTCATATCTCGCTCTTTATTTATCTCCCCCCAGCCCCCCCCCCCACTCTCTCTCTTTAATTCCCTTGTTTCTCTTTCCCCTCACTCCCTCCCTCGCTCGCGCTTACCCCTCTCAGTAGAGTTGGAAATTAAACCCTGTCATCTTCCCACCCACCGTACACTTCTCTGCTCACTCGGGTGTGAATCTGCACATTATTCAAATAAATATCCCAGGAGTGTCAAGGGAATACTCCGAGCCACTTCAAAGACGCCCACCCACCCCCCGACTCTTCAGTGTTGCTTGTTCTCGCTGGAGTCCTATTTTGTTTACCTGAACCGGCTCTAATGGCTTGTTTTTTCGCAGCACCCATCACATGTTCAAGAGCGACATTTAGCCAAGTTCAAGTGCACCCGCGTCGAGGTCTCGCTGAGGCTTTGATTGTTCTCCGGCACCGAATGTGATGTTTGGTTTTGGGCAAAAACACAGTTTTTCTTCGTTTCCATTGCAGTCTTTCATCTCTCTTTTAACCCAATGGTTAATTTATTTTATCTAGCGTTATGCCTTGTTTCCTAGATTTCACTGATTTTCCTATGCCCTCCCTTCTCCTCCACTTTACTAATTCACCGAGTGGGCTTCCCCAGGTGGGATACTGTGTAAAGATGCCGAGTGCACAGTGTGTACTGAGCAGATGAGCTCTCAACGAAGGCCATGCAGGCATAACTCAAAACTACATGATGTGCTTGGGTTACATCAGCGCTTAAATCATACAATAATTTCAGTTATACACACAGATATTGATAATGCTAGATGCAATAACATTTCTATCATGGCTGCTTCTTTGTGTACATTATAGTGGGAAATAATATGAAAATTTTAATACGCTACTACACTTTAGAAATATCCCTAAAGGTAAATATGTAGAAATTGACGAAACATGGAAATTGTATATATCAAAAGTAAAATATCACCACTGTCAATTTTACAGAAATACACATCTACTATATCAAGTACATAAAAGTGCGTCAACTTCTACGATCAGTATTACCTTCAATTGGATTTCTCAGGTGTTAAAAGCTATCTATGCGGAAGAATCATAAGATTAATTCTTCGATGAGTTGCACAGGACAGCCTCTCTGTATCTGTGAGCATGCTTATATCCATCAGAGCAGCGTTCAGCCAGGAGACCACAGAGGTCAGGGAGTTAACCTTCAGAGGACTGAGGGCTGCATGAAGCATCATCAGTGCCATCAGGACACATGGCCTCAGCGCTGCTGCACAGCTGGGGGAAGGAATATTTCGGATGTGCTGAATGGGTGTGTATGCGTGTATTCATTCGCTTGCGCATCTGTATGTGCCTGTGTGCATCTGCGCTGGTGGTGTTGATACGAGGGTCGGCTTGAGCGATGGTCAAAATGTTGATAGCAATAAACTCAAAGGCAGAAGGAGACACGAGCTGGAGAGACAGATGTGTGGCATCACTGTCATTAGGAAGATAGTGAAATGTGAGCGCAAGAAAACATAAAATATTATGTACTTGTCGTCATCATCATCATTGTTTTTATTATTAATACTTGTTGTATGACTCCCAACTTACATCCATCTGTCATCAAATTCCTGACAAACCAAACCTGAAACTTCATATTCTTCTTATATAATAGAAAATACAGTACAGTGAGGAACACAGTGCACAATTTTAGCTATATAACAGACAGACAAAATCACTTTTTTCCTTCTTGACAATAATTTCCTGAATTTAAGTACTATCAGTACAAGCTTCTATATAATATATTAATATGGTGAGAATCCAAGCTAATGTTCTTGCACTTTATTTAGTGAATTTGAAGGCTGTAACACCACCTTATCATAATCAGAATTCCTCTATTGTCACTGACTGTGCATTCACACAACAGAATAAAGTGAAAAGAGTTGAAGAAAACAACTAGTATGAAAATAGAGTATTAGAAAAAGTGAAGAATAAAAATATGTCCAAGAAAATAAAAAATATGTCCCCCAAAAATATGTCTTGGTCAATCTAATGTTCAAAATTACAAAGCTATTATGACCTTTAAGTTATTAAATAAATATAATATGATGCATATTGACTGTGTTGTTTTTCTTGTTTGTTTGTACTTCTGTATAGTTTGTGTATCTGTTTGTACCCTTGTTTATGACAATGTGCACAATAAAGAGGCTGAAAAAAAAGTGAGCAAAGTAAAAAAAAAAACAAAAAACAAAACAGTTGGTGACGCGCTGAAGAATGGAGTGGCTAGAGGGGCGAAGAGCGCATGCGCAGCGTTTCTACGCAACAGGACCGAAGCTACAGGTTAGCGTGTTTGACTTTAATTAAGAAATATGCAATATTTATCTCAAGAATTTCAAAATTTCATCTTGTATTTTTTAGTGGTGATATGACTTAACGTTACTTAGCTAGCATTACCTCGTCTGCATTACTAGCTATGTTTTTAGCTACGCTTGTTTTTAGCTATGCTAGTTAAAAAAAACAAGCTAGCCTGCAACTCAGTAAACACTAAAGCTAGCTTGGACTTTGAGGAGTGGCCTCTTAAAATGTACTGTAGGTGGCTGTGGCTATTTTTTTTTCAGGCCCTTGTTTTTGAACAATAGGTCTTCTATTTAGCTTATTAAATGTTGAGCTACATTGTCCAGAAAGTAATCTCAGTTTATTAGTGCTAACATGCAGCTTTACAATTCACTCACTTACTGGCTGGCTGCCTTTAAACCTTCATGGTTTTCAATTTGCAGTAACGTTAAGAAAATAGAGAGAGAAAATATAGTTGCATCTGGGAAGCTTTCACCAGAAAATGCTTGGAATTTGTGCTTGATAAGCCTTTACATCTATCTATCTATCTATCTATCTATCTATCTATCTATCTATCTGATGCTAAAGTATTTCCAATCCTGTAAATTTCCATGATCCACACTCTTGCTCCTCCAAAATGCACGATGTAGGCATGATTATACACGGTGAGAGACATCACTCACAATTGGGCCGGGACACTTCAGCTTGTATGTTTAAATTGCTCCCAGTAGTATCCTTAATCTGGGTGGAAATCAATATGGCTTTTACTGTCACATTGGAGGGGCGGGGACCATGTATTGATGTTCAGATGTCATTTCAGGGGGATTTGATGTTTCTGTCCTCTCTTCAGTGAGGAGATGGCATGATAGATCAACTGATGGCATCTGCTTGCTTTCTCCAGGGTGTTACTGGAGCCTGCTGTTGTTTGGAGTGAAAGAGCGGATGTAAAGTTGAGCCCGAACGTGCTGAGATTACAAAGCAAAAAAAAAGAGGAGGAAAGGTTTAGGGAAAGATGTTATTGATTAATTTTTTTTTTTGCCAGAAAAGCTGTTTGAATTAAAGCCTGATCTCTTAATGGGGTTATCATTGCAAGCTCCAAACCCAGGAAAAGGGCTCTGAACAGACATTATCAGACATGGATGACAGCACACACGCTTAATCATTTTATCGAAACATTTGATCAGTATAGAAACTGCTTGTGCTCCTAGTACTAAGTCAGATTTTGTTTTGTTTTCCCTCTGCTTTTGTTAATATATTTTTCATCTTTATTCACTGTTTAATGATTCTAAAATGATGGCAGTGTTGGGATGGCATTGTTGAGGTGAAATTGAATAGGGATGGAGTAGTACAGAAGCTGCGAACTGAGCTAGATTGGTGAGGTCATAAAAACACAGAGAGAGGTGAGGATGGAGTTTGGGGTCGTGTGGGGTTATGCATAAACCAAATGTTATGAGCAGTAGGTAGGAGTCAACCATAAAGTATGGGAGGGGATGAAATATATATTTAGGATAAATATTTATACATGATATAAGTCAAATTCGTGTGTGTGTTTTCCTTTTAGGGATTGAATGGTTAAAAAGGAAGGAGCCACAGTTAACCAGTTGGATGAAGAGGTGACAGGTGCTTTCTTCAGTGTGGCTGAACTCAAGCCTGCAACATGTCATCCAGGTTAGTGTCATCGCTGACTGTGTTACTCTTGCCATTCCTGCGCGGCCTTAATCACAGATTCTGATCACTATTGTTGTGGTACGCATTGCACACCGCACTAATCTGGCATCTGTTGAGATGCACCCTAAAAGTATGGAACTATTGACTGTAGAAAATGTAGTCAGGATATCCTCCCAAGCTCTACTCTCTAGTCCAAATATGGTCACTTCCGAGATAGCGACTGCGATAATGCCAAACTCCAAAAACGACTGTCCGCAAACCAGTGTTTGACAGCACACTTGGGTTTAAACTTGTATGGAACTGGTGCACAAATTATGTCAATCCAACCTCATGCACTCTTGGTTCATTTCTTGTTTTTTATCTTACCAACAACAGGTGACAAAGAATCTACCTTAGCCATGCCACAGCAAATTAAATTGTATGCAGCATTAGTAAAAAAACACAGTACCTAAACACTTTTAACAATTTCCAAAATCCTGGATGTTACCTGCATTGTGCATAATTGGTTTCATATTTATAGATTTAGCTTTTCTTCTGTCAGTCCCCATCCCTCCCTGTCCCTTCCCGACTGTTTCTCTCTGAGGACTCTTGCCTCCTCCCTGACAGCCTGTGAGCCCTCGAGTCACATTTCAGGCCTGGCTGATACTTAAAGGCCCATAATCTGCTCGGCGAATGGCTACAGTGTGGCGGCCTGAGCGGAAGCAAATTATTCGCTTTAAGGACTCCTGCTGCTGTGGGACCCGGGGCTAGTGGCTGGTGCCGTTAACGTTAACACACACAGTGTGTGCAAGCCATCATTATTTATTTAGCCCGTTAAGTGTTTAAAGTGGAAGGGGTCCACTGGGACACAGCTTGGTTGATGAAATTATTCCACATACTATATATATATATATATATATATATATATATATATATATATATATATATATATATATATATATATATATATATATATATATATATATATATATATATATATATATATATGGTTAAACTCTTCAGGGAGAAGAGCGAGGGAACATGGAAAGATGAAGCCGTCCCTACATTAGATGTAAGATCTGATCACATGATAACAGACTGGGGGTGCTCGTATACTTGGTCGACATTGTGGTATTACTGACCTCACAACGTGGGAGGAATTCACTGTGATGTATTTACTGTGAATGTTTCCTGGGCTGTGTGTGAGAGGTGGGTAGACAGTGTATGTGTGTATGTGAGTCAGAGGAGAATAATATGAGCAAGTGTTTGTGTTTGTGTCTGACAAGGTGTTACCAATTGGCACTTTTACATAATGCGACTACAGCAAACCTGAATTGTTTAGCAAGCCCCAGCTTGAAGATAAATATCGATATCCTCTAGCGTTCACAATGTCACTGGCAGCACTGATTCACCTTGAAGCATGTGTGTTCTGTGCAGCTGTGTTTCTGTGTCCAGGTGCATCTGTTTGATCACTGTAATAGACAGAGGGGATAGCATATTTGTTTTCTCCATGTGTGTGTGAAATAAGGAGTCCCAGCATTAATAAGTAATCACTGGATGTTGGCCCTCCCATAACATGTTGGGCCACCTGCACTTGCCCTCAGTAATGACACCATTACAGGACCGAAGTAGCCAGTTGTGAGTTTACCTCTGGGAATGTCTTCTCTGTCGCCACTGTGCCTCACCACCTCTGCCTCACCTCCGACTTGCAGTGCAAGTGCAAATGCGGCTGTTTTCTCTTACCCTGTGCTCACTGTAATAGCCATCGAAAATACACAAATACATGAACAAGTCACTTTATGTTGTGGTCATCAGGTGTGATACATTTGTTCATATAAATGTGTGCTTATATAGCCATAATACCTTTTGTAGTACATATACAACTGAATAAAAGTTCAGAAAGTATTTGAATGCAATCAACATTAAGGTGGATGTTGTGTGAATGTGCAATATGTTATAATGAAGACAACACACAGAGAAGAAAAAGAGAGAAATTCAGGTACTATTTATTAGTTAATATAAACTATGGTTATGGCAAGTAGAGACAGAGCGAGGGATGGAGAGAGAGAGGGGGACTGAACAGATTGAATGGCTAATGAAATGGGTACCTCCAGGCCTGAATAAATTCTCTGGTCTGGCGATCCCCCAGGATGCTGGCCTCCCAGGGAGATTAATGACCACTGGGCCATGGTATAATGAAGTAGTTTGCCTTGGCAATGTGCTTGTGAATTCATCACAGTGTCCACAAGTGGGCTGGCCGAGCACAACATCTTTATAAATCCCCCTCACTCTTCTCTCCTGCTGCTGCTGATTTATGGTTCCGCCACCCCCAAATGGTTTGGCCCCTCTCACCAGACCCCGCCCTGGCTGACCATCACTATCCTACCGAAATCCAGGTCACTGCACTGATGGGGAAGAAATGGGAGGCTAATCAGATAATGGGAGGTGAAAATGGGCGAGAGTGAGGCGAGAGAATCTTCAATCTCTCAGCTACGGCTCTGCCTGTCTCTGTTTCTTTATGTTCGTCTTGCATGCACATAGTCCCGTAAAAGGTGATCCATTCTGTTTTCCATTTGTCTTAAGTGAATATGTTCAGTCATCAGCATTCACATCATTTACTCTATTCAATAGTTATCTAATTAATACCTAATATACCATTATAAAGAGGTGATTAATAAAAAGTTGTTGTTGAAAAGTCACATTTTGAATACAAAATATGATGCCCTATTTGTGTTGAGCTCAAAGTTTTGATTTTGTTATAATATAAAAGAGAAATGGGGCACTCGAGGGAAAAAAAGTGACCATCGAGGATTCAGGTTCAGTTCCTGGCAGTGGTGCTTTATGACTTGACTGTGCGCCCAGTTAACAGTGTTTGCAGGTGGGAAGGTGATGAGAGATCTTGGCCAAGTTGTGTCCACCTGGATAGATGGGTCACCTGTGCACAGAGAGTTAGGATCCGGAGGGAGGATGGGTGAATCACAGTATTTTTTTTTTGTTTCCTGCAAAAGGACTAAGGGTTACATTTGAGGATTTGAGGGCCATCAGTGTTTTTAGGCCAACATTTACAAAATGGCAAGAACATTTATATAATGTAAATATTTTGCATGCCATTCAAACCAAAATAAACTGATGAAATAGATTCATCTCTGCCCCCTATTGAAGACCACTCTACTTATTTATAGGTATCTTTACAATCATTCAAATAAATCAAAATGCAGTTGAGAATATTAAAATGATGCAGGCTAATTCCATGTACATGCCACATCGAAGGTAAAGATGGTCTTGTTTGAAATACAGCGCCTCATCCCAGAGCTTTTTTGCAAAGCTTGTACATAAAGCTGTGCAGGCAGTCCCACTTTGCACTGACACAATCAGCATAGAGAGAGGAGAAAATGCCAGTTTTCTGAAGAGGCAGGTATTGCAACTGTACCACAACAACACAAGTGTGTCATTAAGCTGAGTGACTTCATCAGACATCCACACTGGCAACTTGCATAATCCCCATGGTTGCAAAATGGAAAACCTCACAATGATCCACACATTAAAACTTTACATTAACCAACACTCATGTTGGGCATGTGATGAATGCTGTGTACACCTAATTGATAATAATTGTTGGATATCTCCAGTGAGAAGTCCTAAATGTATTCCCACCAAAAGCCAAGCATTTGTTATAGGCCTGTGCCCCCTGTTGCAGAGACATTGCCAGCCTGTTAATGGCTGAGGACTGATGAGCCCCAGTGTTACACAACTCTGTCAGGCTCATAAAGCCTGTCTACTTGATGACTGGGGCTCCATATGGAATAGTGGCAAGGAAATTAAAGGAGAACAATAAAGCATATTGAAGGATATTTAGATTAAAATGCATTTAATTGGGTCTTGCCTAACGCAGTTGTGATGTGTTCCCACATAGCCGTCCGTTCTGCCGGTGCCCTTTTACTAAAACTAAATGATGCTGCTGTCATGGTGTTTGTAGCCTAACCTGGTAAAGATTATTAATGAGTGCAATAAATCCAAATTGCATAATAGGAAGTTATGAAAAAAGGAATGTCAGAGTTAAGTCTAATGAGTATTTAGTTTGTTTACCAAGAGCAATCGTCACCCTGTGCCATGTGTACTTAGTAATTGTCAAAGGCTTTACATCCCCATTCTTTCTCAAGACAGCTTATCTTAATCTACAGTGTCTTATTTTTCTTGGAAAGGGATGGATGAGTCGAGTAATTGTACAGTTGACATCGGCTTAGACAACATCATCCCCTTAGTCCCCAGCTAATCCTACAGAGTGATAACAATAATGGGAAAAAAGAATGGAGATATTTTTTCTTACAAAAGAAGATATGGAGTTTAATTTGTAATTAGCTGCAGAGGTCAAAGACTTGATCCTCCATCTGAAGGTTATCCTCCCTTATTTTTCTTTTTTTTCTCTCTTCTTCTTTTTTCCCTTTCCCTCTCAGTAGTCAACCCCTGAATCTGATTGTGACCTTGTTGTGAAGAAGTCAAGTGTTAATTGTGTGCATGTGTGTGTTTTGTGTGTGTGCTTAAAGGAAGATCAGTGAATAAAAATGGGGATATTTCCCTCATGATTGCCTGACAGTTTACAAAAGAGAGGTGTGTATTTGTTAGCACTTGCGGTTGTGCGCGTGTGTTTGCTGACGATTGGAAGTGTAATTTATTTTGGGGGGGGGGGGGGTTGTGACCCTGGACCCTCATCCACCCCCCACCCCATCTGCCCTGCATCAGACAGCTCTGTGTAGCCCCTTGGGGGCTTTGAAGTAGCAGAGTTGCCCTCTTTGCCCGTATGTGTTTGTGTTGGTTTATGTGTGGAAAATCAGACCTTTTTCCTTTCGTGTGTATATGTGTGTGTTAACGTGGGCGTGTGTGCGTCCATGCTGGTATTGATCCCCCCCCTCCTTTCTTATAATGAAGTGGAACTACAGCTCCATTACGAGCTGCTCTGTCATTGGCTGGAGGTAATATGAAATTAGCTAGCGTGCCGTGAGCCTGTCAGTATTGATTTCACTACCCAGATTACTTGTTACAAAAGAATAGAGCTGTCTGTGGCATAATTGAACAAGTTAACTCCTTGTCTCATAAAATGTAGGCCTGTATTGATTGTTACAGGGGAGGGCTCAGTGATATGCAGAGAGAAAGTAAGTTGTATGGGTGTTAACTGTGAAGAGGTGCTGATGCTTTCTTTTCTTCCCCGCCGGTGTCACCCTGACACATGGATCAAGGCGTTTGTTGCTGAGTTGCAGGATGGCGGACAGCAAATGAGTTGTGTTCCATCAGCTTCACGTTACAACACACGTTTCTTGTTTTTCCTCCTTCTGTCATTTTTCATTCCATTTGCCTCGAGATTTGCCTCAGCCCCATTTTCAATTTATTACCATATGTAAAAGGTGTCAGAGCTTGACATTGTCAGAGCAGATTTACTTTGGTTTATCGTGAGTGACCTGTTTGTAAGTAGAGCAGCCATTGCTTGAGTTGTGATGAGGACTGATGATGATGGCTGCAGAAGCCTCTCTATCTCACTCTTTTGCTCCGCTGATGAACTGGAGCACGCTGGCCGTCTCTAATCACACTTGGCAGATTTGTGCCATGGAAAGTGAGGTGTTTAACAAGCGTCCCGGTCCATTAATTAAGGGCCTCCTTAAGAAAAAAGGGGAGAAAATGTGTTCAATAATTTACATGAGCTAAAGGAAACTGGAACAGCCTTTGCCCACAGAGAGAAGGGAAATATACTGTGGTCCCTGGGCTGTATACATGGGTGAAGTCAAATGGTTTCTTAAACACCTGCACACACAAACACACTCTCCTCCCAAGCTGCAGTGTAATGAGCCTTTAGCCTGTTAACCCCAGCCAGCTAATTCTGAACCAAGGTGCTTCATGATGCCTCTGTTGAGGGCAAATTCTACACACTTATCTTGGGTAATTAGAAAATGGGGCTCAGTCAACAGTAAAAATGGTCTGTTTATTCAGACAAATTTGCCATGATTGTTGATGAAAGAGCTTGGGAAATTGGGGGCTTCTCGGACCAGGTTTTGGGAGAAGGAGGGGGTGATAAATTGTTTGATGTGGGAATGATGCTGTTGTCCCTAAAACAGACATGGAAGGTAGAGCGTTTCTCCCCCTTCCAACGGGGTGAGGGATTAATGAAATGCTCTTCCACGCGCCGATTTCCTGCACTCCACTGCTGAGTGATAAGTGGCTAACCAACGAAGCCTGTAATTACAATCTTACAGAAACCGGCCTGATCTGTATATAAATCTCACCATCCAATTACAAGATGTAATAATTCTGCACTCAGGCTGGTAATGAGGTCTAATACTGGTGCATGTGATAATCCCCTCTGGATGCGGGCTTGATCAGATGTTGGCTTTGTAATTAGACTGGCAGAAAATCATTATTTCGTGTTCGGAAAAAAATGAGGTTGGTGGGAAGTTAATTTTCTCCCCATTCTCTGAAGCGTAGACAAGAATTTAATGATTTAATCATGATTGTTAGCTATTTTGCAATCAATTTGTAATGATTGTGTCGCAACAGAGGCTTTCAGGGAGAAGGGCCTGTAAAGATTGAAGGTGTCATTGATATGGCATGGCTCTGTCAATAGATCTATACAGTGTAACGCTGATACTGTTGAAGAGCGGGTTTATACTTGCTGTATATGCATGTGTGTTAGAGAATGTGTGCATGTATATGTGGGTAATTCTGTTTTTATCTTTATCTGTTTGTAGGTTCGTATGCATGTTCTGAATGTGAGAGTCAACCATAGGCAATCTGATAACAGCTATCCTTAATTGTTTAACAAGCCTGAGCAGAAGATTAGTTGCCTTGTTTCCTTGTGTTTCCCTTCATTGTCACAATACTCTTAGTTGTTAAAATAGATCATGTTGTGCAAGATTCCTTTGTTAATATCCTGGTGGACGGAGTTAACTTAACTAACTAACCAACCCTAACCCAACTCAACAAAAAAGTTTGTGGCTCAGCTTTAAAAACTGTAGAAACTTTTGGTAAACTATTAAAAAGGAAGACATTGTGCTTTGCTAGAAAAAATGTGCCAATAAGGGAGACAATATGAGCAATTTATCACCTAATACCCGCTGAAGAAGCAGAACTTAAACTTGCAGAAAAGCAATGGCTACTCTACCTCTTCCTCTGATGTGTTTCGCACAGACTTTCAGTGCTCATTATGTTAGTATTGAATTTAATTTTATGTATCTGAAATGAGTTTAATTCTTGTAGACTTTGAGGCTGAGACTCATCAGCCCCTCTTCTCTACCAGCTCTATCTCAGTCAGTGAATCTTCTCCCACCAGCAGCAGCAGAGAGAGGATGATTCATGCCACAGAGCTGTCAGCCAGTTTACTGCAAAGGGCTTGGAGCGGTTTGGAACTGTGGAGGTCAGTCGCTTCAGGTAACCTTTAATTAGCTTAAGAATAGGTCAACTTATGCAAATGATTTTACTTTGCCTATACATGTTTGTCAACAAGGAGACTGTAATCAAACAATAGGTAGATATTAAACAATAAACTAAGCTTATTACAGACAAGTCTACAATAAATCAACATATTCTTTGTACTATGGAAGGTAAAGGCTCTCCTAGATTGGGGTTGTTTAAGAATAGTAAACATTGACATCATATTAGACAAATAATTATTGTTTGTCTTTACCAGTCCTGAAAGCAAATATTGGTACATCTGTAAATGACAGAATTTGACATTACTTAATAGGTTTTCTGTGCAAACATATGAAAGATTTGTTTATCTAAACTGAGATTAGATGTTGAGGAAATTTTCTAATGCTGATTTTTTTGAGCAGATTTGCAAGTGTTTAAAAATCTACAGCCTATTTTTTTGTCCAATTGGAGCTGATATAATTCTCTTGATCTTTTTTTTTAATGTACTTATACAGTTCATAATTCTCTTTGAGTCTTATCATATTGTCATTTGGGGACATAAAAACAGGTACATAGGCTAGAATTAGATATAGATACAGTTTACCAATTACTCAACTACTGATGTTATCTCTGTTATTGAGAGTCACTCACATTGTTTGGCCAGGATCATTTTCTCCCCACTTTCTTGTGTAACCCAACCAGTTTGATTGTCTTACTCTCCCAGGTCATATAGATTGATTTGTTTTGCATATGTTGTAGCATAACAATATAGCAGTGGAAGCAGACTAGCTTTAAAAAGTGCCACATCTCAGTTCACATTTCAGTCAAAGCTCAAAAACATTTCTCCAGAGGTTAACACTGTATTAACAGCTTCTGCTACCGTAGCTCCTTGCAGTGTTTGATTGGAATACCTCCTGTTTGATCATCTGAAGCTACTTAGTTTACTGAAGCATTCACCATGCAGTAGATTTAGGCAGTCCTGTGGGTTTGCACTTGGCTCATCTCTCTCCTAATCTCCTGGTGATTGCCGCTGAATACTTTATTGATAGGGAATTGACTTCACTCCTCCGAGCCGATTTCTATAATTGATACTGTTTGAAGCTGCTCCCAGGGGATGAAGCATTCAAAGGCTGGCTGCTTTTTTGATCAATTATATTAAAGTGCAAACTTTAAAAAATCTGGATTGAGTCAATACTGCCTTCTAGTCTACTTGAATTCAGCAGTGGTCTCAATGAAAACAGTGTGTCAAAATGACTCAAATTAAGTCCACTCAGGAATTAATATTATAATTGATTTATATACAGTCCTATTGTCTGATGTGTGACTGTTTTAGGGGCTTCACACTTGGGTGTAAGAGCAACACTGAGGTTATACAAACCATATGACTACAGTTGCTTGAGACTTTACACATTTAACAAGGAAAATGAATACAGTTGGATGTTTTCAGCAGAGTAAAACTACTGGAGATTCCAGTGCCAAATGTTTTGCTGTTTTGGTAAAAAAAAAAAAAAAAAAAAAATCTAAATGTCAAGATACTATCTCTTGAAATATGTATCAGTGTTGCTCTCCTTTTTCCAAGTGTGGATACTTTTTTCGGCAGATTTTGTGGTTAGCCTTCATCCTGGATACCCAGCCTCACGTCTCCAATTTCCACTTCTGCCCGGCTGAAGGCTCCTCAGAGACGCTTGGCTGGAGCTCTGGGCCACTGGGCCTTTGGACCTCTGAGTCCTCCACTTCTGTGCGTTGGATAGAGAAAGAGGGAGCTGCTTTACCCAGCCCTGCCCATTCTTGGCCCCAGTCTGCCTCACCATACACTCCCACCTGCTCGATACCTCAGAAAAGCTTTCAAGTGCTCTTTTGAAAGGGAAAAAAGCAGAAAGGGAAGAAATCAGAGACTGTACTCTTTCAGGCGCTCAATAGCGTGGCACTAGCCTCTCTCAGCTCCCATGGCACCACTCTCTCGCCCTCTACTCTGTTCTTGGGTGTTTCACTCAATTTATTTTTCTGTTTTTTTTTCTTCATCTTTTTCTATCTTCTCTCGTGTACAGCCTTCCCCTGAATGTCCTCTTGTCCCAGGCCCTTGGCATTTTCGTAGTGTTAGAGCTGCGTTAACCATAAACCAGGCGATTACTTTTGCAGCCGGCATACAGAAAGAAAATGAGAGCGATGACAAATATGAATGGAATTATAGTAGTCCCTTCTTTATTTATCCCACGAGGAAAGAATGACTGCAGAATAAATACATCACATCTATATATTACTGTTGCCATTTTGGCAGTTGATGGGGAATCATCGCTGCCACAAAAACCTGCCCAGCTTCACCCCAAGGAGTAAATCTTCTCGTGTCCAATGCCCACTGGCCAACACAGCAAAGGACCCATTGCTGAAGTTGAATAAAATATTGCCGTCAGGCTATAAAGATAATTAGTCTTGTCTCATCTCCTCCCTCCCTTGCAATTAAATGTGACCCCTTTATGTTTTATGGATGCCAGCATAAACCCCTTCACTCCTAGAATACCTTGTAGATATGAGAGGGGAAGTGTATTGTAAACTAATTGCTCCACATTGGACAGGAGCCACCAGAGATGGTCATTATTGATGTTATTATTGGATGTGTGTCATGAACACACACATACATGCACATATACTATAAGAGCATCTACGAATGTAAACTGTCAAAGCTAATTCCTGTCCCTCTAACATCTTCACTGTTATAAAGCAGAGACAGTGCTTGGGAAAGCTGTGATTTGAAGACATAAGCCCCGGGCCCCTCATTCCACTCTGCTTCTGAACTCCCCTTATACTCCCTGATACCGAGACACATTATAAAGTCCCTCCCTGTAGCTCTCCTCTTATCTTTGCCTGCTATGAAACTATCTCCGAGAAATAGGACAGGGTTAAGGTTTGAAGTAATCTGTTTCTTTTCATTCTTCCATGAAACATATGCCTACTTTGTAACAAGGGGAAAACTAATTATAGACTTGTACAGGAAAGATAATACAGTTGTAGTGATTGCTTTGTACCCAGCGCTGGGATTGTGTCTCGACAGTGTATGTGTACAGTAATGATGGCTTTATCTAGCCCCAATACTCTTATACAAACCTACAAAGCCCTTTAATTATGTTAGATGCCCACAGAATGGCAGACGCACACTGGGGCACTGGCCATTGTGAGGGAAAGAAGCACCAAGTGTCTATTAAAACTATTTCACTCTATGATTGTGTTTCGGTACATAGATTACTGCGTGGGCAATGGCATGCTTGACTGGCAGCAGGCATGCATGCAGTACAAACAAAGTCAACACAAATAAATACATGGAAAGCTTTGTTTGCCAAGGCTTGCAGGTCAGATCCACAGTGCAGCAGTTTCCACTCCACAGTCTTTGCAGACTGTTTACACATAGGTGGATAACTTAGACGCCTGTCATTATGTGTAAAGATTGAGTTTATATGTTGAACAATGAAAATACACCCGCAATGATTATAGCACCTGACCATAACACTGAGGGCAGTGTTTTGATCTTGTTTATTTTTTTCTTAAACCATGAGTATAATTATCCATGTAGCATCCTATGAATATCTGTCAAACCTTGTAAACTAGTTCACCAGCTCCCAGAGCAGTATCCCAGCCCCAGTATTATCATTTAAATCGTAACCATCTTACAATAGGCAGCCTCTTCACTTTTCAGTATGCAGAGGGAATACATAGTAAAATGTCTGTGTAGATGTGCATGTTTTATGTGAATATTTGTGAGCATGTGTTTCTTTGAGTGTATGATTTATGTATATATTAAGGTGTCTACACTTTTCTTCATGTGCATACTGAAAATACCATTCATTCCTGTTTGCGTCGCTGTGCACTGAACTTGTGGAGACGATTCTGAACCCTGAGGTCCAGGCGAGATAAGGAGGTCTCTCTCTGTTTCTCTCACCCTCAGTCATTTCTCTTTTTTCTCCATCTTTTTTCCCCACTTGTAGGGAGTCAGGCAGTGCAGCGTCATCCAGCCGTGAAGCCATTCGGCAGTGAGGAGGAGGAGTGGGCCAGCTTAAGGTCAGTCTGAGGCACAGACAGATATATACGTACATACAGAGAATCATGCCTCCATTAGCTGGGCCTCTGTTTACCATGGGGGAGACACCAGGGATTTGGTGGCATATGCTGTAGCCCCTGGCAGCCTAGTGACAGAGCACTTACTGTAGAGATGGCAGGCCAAGGCCTGGTTAGGGGCCACCCAGAGGCTTTGTCCTGAGGCAATGCTACTGGGCCGGGATGGACAGTCGAGATGACTGGTTCTCATCTACTGTTCCCATACTAACCTAAAAGCATTTTTTGATGCCTGTAGAATGGGCTTCAGACAGTACCAGGTCAAATCTTCGTAAACACAGAGAAAGACATATTTCTTTCTCAAAACTTTGACCTGTTGGCTTCTGTGTGTTGATTTTAGGAAAGAGAAGGAGACTATTCAACCCATATAACCTGTCAGAAACTTAATTTGGTATTTAAAGTTTGAAGAACAATAAATAGGGTTTTTTGCTGTTGGTCTGAGTAGTAGATGATGCAGTTTTGTTTTATCAACCTCCAGTTTTGTCTTTTGATTGTCTTCCTATTATCATTATCATTCCAATTCCACATTTAGTGGGGAATGTTTTGTAAATCTTTTGAAATTATGTATCCCAATGTGAATATGCATATTTAATTATTCTCATGGTTGTGTATTATTAATAAGATTGGGGAAATATTTGGAAACTGCAGTAATTCATATATATAAAATCTCTTCTTATTGCCTGGCATAACCCACCACACACGACAAAAATAACACAGAAAAAGCCAAACAAAACATAGAATTATTCCACTCATGTTAAGGGGTAAAGTTAATTCCATCCATGTATTTTTGATTAGACAAGAGGCGTTCCATGAGTGCTGATGTACAGTCAAACAAGAGTGGAACATTGTGTATTACAAATTACTGTATGTATCTGTGCAGCTGTAGTTATCTTCAGCACTTAGCCTGCAGCCTTGTGTGTATAACAGAATTATAGCTGTAAAGTGCAATAGTACTTCCTCTCCAGTGCTGTTTCTTAGCTATGTTCATTCCAGAGAGAGTGAACAAACTCTGTCGGTCTTAAAGTTGGATCTTCCTTTGCTCTTGTTAGTGACTTTCAGTGGCCAGTATTCCACTGTATGGAAGATGGATAATAAGTGTGTCTGCTTTTTAGCTGGGCAGTTTCAAGACAACTTGGTGTGAAGCTGTCTTCATTAGAACCCCGTTAGACCTTGATTCACCTGACTGACTGACAACTGGCCGTGATGAGGCTCCATTAGACTGCTGCACAACTCTCTGTGGACTACCCATTTACCGAAGGGGCCTCTCTCTCTCTCGTTCTCTACCTCTCCTTCTGTCTCTCTCTCTCGCTTGCACTTGTTCTGTCTGACCAGGCTAACCCCTGGAGCCCCCTTAACCCACGGTGGTTGAGAGCCCAGTCAATCAGACGCAATGATGTTAAACTCCTCTCCAATGAATACCCTTCACCAGTCATCAGAGAGATTGTTTGTGTCTGGCGGCTGATTAGGAGTTCATTTCAAGTAGGTTCATCTCAATTTACAGTCTTGTCTGAAGAAGGGAGCTTGCTGTTCCATAGCATGATTACTTTACCTGTGAGCGGAGACACCTGTTATGAGATAGTAACATGGCCAACCAACTTTTATACTGCCTTATTACTTGGATTTCTTCAAAGCAAAGAAAACCTTGTGTATAAATATAAAAGTGATCACTTGCATTTTTTGGCAATTTTGTTCTGAATGATTTCAGATGTAATTGGATTCCTTGGACAACAGTTTTGCCCTTTTGTCAGTGCTAAATTGATTTAAATAGAAGATTTGTCAAGTTTATTTCTTTTATGTAAAAACTCTGCTGAAACACTACAGTTATGGTTCTTCTGAAAATGCTTTAGTCAAAAATGACCCTTGTATTACAACAATGGACAGAACTCTGCTCACATAGAAAGGCTCATAAAGTGAGGTCCTTGTCAAGGTTGTGCCAGGACAGGTAGACTGGATTTGAATTACTGTTTTTGGAAACCCTCTTGTGACACACTTTCAAGGAGAGATGAAAATGGCGTATATGGCATCGATCTTCATAATGCATTACTCCCTGTTGCCAGAGGGAGGTGGGTGGTGAAGGCAGGTTTGAGGTTAATCTCCAGAATATCTCTGTGTAAAGTGGTTAGCCGGCAAATGATTTGATCATGCTCAGCCATTTGGTTTAGCATTGAAGGATGTTGGTTGCAGCTGTGTCAACCACTGGGTGCCCATCAAGCCAGACAAGTCAATAAGCCCCCATCACCTCTTATTGGTCACCCGGAGTGATGCGACATTGGAGAGACCCAAACCATGCTCTGTTTCTCCCCCTCCCCCTGTCGTCACCTGTCAAGTGATATATAGGCAGCAGGGAATCAGTATCTCCTTATAGCACTCAACAGTCCAGCCAGCAGCACTCGCATCGACAGCCTTCAAAACTCTTCCACTCTAAAGTGTATTATCACTCAGTCTGATGTGATTGCGGGCCTCTCCTGAGCAGTTTGTTGTGGTGCCTCTGCCAGATTGCTGCTACATCAGGTTCTCCTGTAGTCAGACAGCTGTGATTTGCAGCAGGATGAGGGTAGCTTAAGACAGACAGCAGTTCAAAACATTTCACAGCAAACAAACCACACTTCACTTATCCTTGGATGCAATTTTTTCGAATTTACCTAAGGGCGACTGTAGTGCATGGACATGGACGTACAGTTTTTGCTCAGAAACAACTTTGTTTTGGTTTGTCAGGCGAGAGCATGGAGGGAATAATTTATGAGGAAAAGATAAACTAAAGCACCTTGCTTAAGAGTAGGTATGTTTTAGGAATATAGTATTGAATGACTATTACAAATTTGATTATAAGAAGGCAGTGAACTTAATTTACCAAGGCTGTATTGGTGGGTAGCTAAGACAGTTGGAAGTACTTTTGAAGCTTGAGGTCAGCAATGTAGAATTTGAAAGCTGTATCAATGCACTCTGTATCTCTCTGGAATGACTTCTTAACATTTCCTTCTCAGATCAGAGAACATTAAATATATGCTGAGGAAAAGAAATGTGAACCAACCCTTTCTTCTCCTCAGTTACACCCTTTCTTTCTCTGTATCTCTCCCTCAGCTCTCGTCTCTGATTTTCCCTACCACTTTATTGCTCCTTTCCCCTCCTACACTCCGCTTGCCACATTCTCTATGTGAGATAAAAGGTGAATTCTAGAAAACCCTCCCTCTCCCTCTTGGACTGCTCCCTGCTTTATACTCCTCTTGGTGCTTGGAGTGTGGAAGACGTGGGGAAGACGAGAGATAGAGAGGGAAGAGAAGAACAAACAGCCGGCTGTGATAGTGAAAGCAGACGGTCAGACTCTGGCACCAGTACATTCTTTATGCTTTGTTGTGTAGTTTGGGCGCTTTGGGACCAAGCTTGCAAGATACCGTTGGATACTCTCTTAACAGGCTTATACAGTACAAGACTCTGTTTTATGTGGAAATAAAAGCAGTGACTGTAAAATCCCAATTTAAGACATCACAACATAAAGAGTGAATTATAGGGCCGATGAGCGGTCAGGCACACAACTGCTCTCTCGGAATCTCTTTTATTCTTTAGCTCTCTTTTATATCTGCAATATATTATATATGTTGTCACTTTACTAGCCATTTCTTTTCTTTAAACAAACTATGAATAATATATAACATGGTAAATATGGAGAGAAAAATGATTATTTGATTCTCTGACAAAACCATAAACCAGTGTCATCATTATTTATTGTACGAGGCAAAGCCTTGCGATATGTTACGAGATGGACATTTGAGCTGACAGTATGCCTTTACTTACGCTAACAACACCCTCTTTATATCACGTACAGATTTGGATCTGTAATCACTGTTTGTGTGCTTTCATAGTGTGGGCATATTTATTAGCCATTGGCTTTTACTGGACTTGCAGTTGGTTTGTCTCAGTGCATTTTTACTTTGTTCACATACTTCTGAATCAGCTGCTGCACACATGGTTGAGGTTTAGTTGGCTTCACTCCCAAAGGTTCGATCTGGTACATCTTTCTATGAGGGAATCATGCAGCGGTTAGGGCTTTAAGGCTGTGTGATCAGGTGTGATGTGTTAAGATGTTACAGCTTGGATCTGGTGTGACCTAGGACCATGAAATATGTTTTCTGTGATGAGCTTTTCATCTCTGTACTATAACAAACAGAGTTTGATGTATATAAAATTTACTGCGGCCTGTGAAACCTCAGTTCATTTGAACAGTCTTTTGTTGGGCAACAGTTTTCCAGATGTTTTCCCATTGAAATTGGCCTTTGTAGTATAGGCAAGATGCGATCACAGTGTACTTCCTGCAGTGGGGTCAGGCCTCAGTACTTTCAAGTTAAAAATATTATCAGCAAGAAATATATTGTGTACACATGGTTTTTAAATCTTGATTCCCCTCCTCCATGGAATGAACTTGTTTTATAGTCAGCAGGCTTTGTCTTGAAATCAGTTAAAAGAAATGTACTGAATTGAATAGGGAAAGTTACAAATACAGCAGTTCCTCACATGCTGACTACACATCCGCTGATCTGGAGAGCAGAATACAAGAAAACACGTGGACTGCTCTATTCTTAACATGTGCAAAGCCTGTAAAGTTGACAACTGTTGTCCCAAAATGTGGTGGATGTGTAACTAGACCAGTTTAGCTTTGTGTATGGGTGAGTTTATTTAAGGAGTATGATGTGAACATCAGAATTGTGTTGCTATGTAATTCTGGTTTGTGACAGTCCCAGGGCACAGCGTCCCAGAGCCACAGAAGCATGTGCATGGAGGAATAAGACCTCCTAGACAGACCCCATCTTGTGGTGAAAGACTCAATAACATTTACCTCCGCACTCTTGAGCCTCGCATCTCTCACAAATGGTACCCGCAACCTGCATCAGAGTATTGTTCAGTGTATTAATAGTTTTTACATGTCACTATTATGCACAATTAAAATCAGCTCAACAGCAAAATAAGTTCAAAATGACTTGTGTGTATAAAAATGTTTCTGGATCTGTGGATGATGAGCAGTCTGCCTACTTGCAGGATATTGCCACTATTTTTTGTTTTACTGACAATACAATAACACATGCAGTATCCATCTCTACATTCTGAAATGTGTACTCCTAATTAAAAAAGCAATCACTTTAGAGGGATAAGGATGAAAAAATCTTGTTTGCTCAGGTGGATTGGTCACAAAGAGTCCACACTGTCTGACTCTTAATATTGCCCTCGTCCTGCTGTGAAAATTCACTTCTGCTGTGCAAACAAATTAACACATTTCATCACGTATAGATAGGTTAGATAGGCTCATAATTAGTTAGCTTGTCCTTCTCTTCTTTAAAACTATTCCGAGAATTGTTCTGAATATTCAACTTCCCTGGAGGATGTTTTTCTTAAATTATATTTCTTGTCACAAAAAAACTTCTGTTGACCCCACACTTTGGTCTATGACATCAAAAACTAATGGCTTCATTGCCGCCATAAAATTTTTGCTTGAGAAATATAAAAATCTAATGTCCGATTGCCATGAAACTTTAGCATAATCATAGTCCACATAATTCTTGTTCTTGTTCTTGTTCTTCTTCTTATTCCAATGTAGCTTTTCTTTAATTGATATTCCTGTACGATGCTACCTTTCACAGTTTGCTAACAATAACACTGCTTCACCAGATCATATCAGGGCACAAAGTGTCCAGTTAGATGTCAAAACAGTTATGGTCACAGTATGCATTGTGATCCTACATGTCAAAGGTTAAAAGGCATGATCAGGCATTTGCAGCCGGAGATCCAAGCAAGCTTCCTGGCGGCCTTTTAGTACCTGTGCCTCCTCTGGGATCTCTTTCCACATCAGTATTCAGGTCCACTACCTCAGCCCCTTCTCATTTCATCCACCCCTGGATTTATTTTCATACTATGGGGGTATGATAGCCACTTAATAATTCATATTTAGAGTGTATACCCATGCACTGAGAAATTCTGATTCATCCTCCTGAGTAGCTGCCCACCCTCTTGCATCATTTAAGCCTCCAAGTTCTAGCTGTGGCTTATTCGCTCAATCTGCGCAATGCTTTTTAGAGTAGAGCTGTCAAAATTCTTAGCGAAAGAGGGAAGTTTGTGTGGCTGGACAGGCTAGTCTGTTTTCTTTTAGTCAGCATGCTTCTTTAAAGAGCAACAAGAGTCAGAGAAAACCCAGACAACCAGGTCCAGGTCAATTTCTAACCGCTCTAAGACGCGAGCTGGGTGGCACCTGTGGCACCCCTGAAGTTTGATCGAATCTGCAAATGGTCTCTAATTACATCACAGAAGCAATGTAGAGACAGTGAAAACAAAGAAATCATATATCCATATTACATCATCACGATACGAGACTAGACATCATCTTAGATTTTGTATATTGATATATCATGACACAGTATGACATAAAATGTTTTCTGGTATCTTCCTGGTTTTAGAACCAATAAGTTGATGTAATTTACTGAAACTACCAAGCTTTTTGTTTTTTTTTTTTACTTGTTCTCATACATGTCTTTACCCACCTAGGCATTATATCCACATTACTGATGACCATTTATGAAAAATCTCACTATGATGGTATTTTGTGAAAGTATCTTCCTGCGTCACCCTGACAATATTGTCGCAATGTTGATGATGTTTGCTCGAAATTATTGGGATGCTTGCTTTTGTTACCTAGTCATCATTTATGAAGTGTTTTTGAGCAGATTTTAAAATATCAAGATATATATTGTTTATCGCCCAGCCCTATCCTATCATTTTACTGGTAATAGTAATATTGTATTGACATATTCTGCAGTTTATGAAAGTTCAGCAATTTCATTACTGTAATGTAAATGGCAAGAACTTCAAGACTTGTGAAAGCCTTCCTTTTTTAGTATATTTATTTTAATTAAATGAGTAAATGCTAGTCTGTGAAAGTGGCTCATTACATTCAATGTTCAAATGCTGAATTACCAGAGCAACATTTGTCCTTGCAGACAGGCATGATGGATGGTAAACTACTGTCACGGCTAAATTTGTTGGACAAGGCTATGGGGCCACACTGTTTTTAAAGGAAAAAACTGAAAGATAATACATGACGTAATAGAACATTTTCACAGTAAGTTATCATTGCTGTCAGTTTCAAAATCCCCTTGCTGGCAGGGCTCTGAGTTGACACTCAACACTCACTGGCTGATCTATTGTTATGAAATAGGGTGAAACAAAATGTGAGAACAAAGTTTAAAGTTTGGTATGTGATAGAGGCTGCTGTTACCTGTTAAGTGTGACCATCAAAGATTTACGTCATTTAGTTAGACAGTTTTGAGAAAGGTGGTGTTCTGTCTTTTACTTTTTATCATCATACATCTTGGTTTCCCAGCATGTTTTCTGATGTGTGCATGTGTGCTTTGTTACGGTAGACATTGTATTTAGTGCATGTCTTTTTCAACATGTTGTCCAGGAAGCCTTTTTATGAGTTACAATTACATGCCTGTTAAAGCACTGCGTGAATAATCAAAACACTGGCTTTCAGAATGGCGGCACTGTATATACTGCAGGCTTACAGTAATTCTTTAGACTCAGTGAAAGAGCCAGAAAGGGAGCGCTGTTTGGGCTTTGCTCTTTACACTATGTTCTTTTTCAAGTCCCACTTGTCAAAGAGAAAAAGATAAATATAGTTTATGACAAACCAAAATAAATGGGTGGGTTCAGAAATGCACAGAACAACAAGCCACAGAGGAAGATGTGGCCTAAACAGGCCACATACAAACAGCCTGCCTCTGCCACGGAAATAGATGCTTACATGGGGAAAGAAAATAGTTGTGACACTATCACAATAATTAGAGCTGGAAATGTTGTTAAGAGTGGTTGAATCCTCTCGTACAAACCTACCTGATAATGAATGTAGTCTTAACTGGGGCGGCCTATGCGGTTTTGACTGGGGAAAAGTGGAATTCTATTATTTGGCTACACTGGTCGTTCATAGCTGTATGTGATCATGAGTTAAATATAGTAAGCAATGAAACACAGTGGTCAAATTTACTGGAAGTGTTTTAGTGCAGTGCTACATAACCTTTACTGCACCTCTTAGACTACGAGTCAAATACTGTGGATGTGTAATTTTACCATGCATGCTGTGCATTTTTAAACCTGGGAAATAAAAGTTCATTTCATCACCTTCATACTATACGGGCATATACTCTTATCTGTAGATGTGTGTTCAGTGTTTATCTGTGTGCTTTAGCTGTTTTTTTACATCAGATATGGGAACTATTTATGTCCACTTACTTATGGCATGATTTGGACATTATAAAGGTGTGCAGATTATGGAAAGTTAGTCCACAAATACAGTTAGTACATGCAATGCCGCAATGGAGTCAACTGTACAGATAAACATATTGTGCTCACTGATCTTATCAGGGGGAATAACACTAGCCTGCCACCTAACCTATTATCTTCTTAACAGATTTCCAAGAAATGACCAGGAAAAAGTGACAGATGGAGTGCTAGGTACCACAAAATTGGTGCCAGACCTGATGTAGTTTTTTTCAGTATCCCGGCATACCAACACTGGTGGTTACAGAGCTACAATTAGCAACTGCTGTTGATATGCTGCTGCAATTTGTGATACCAAGTGGGGGCTCAGTATATAGTCCAAATTTAGTCCTTGTAATTTCCACTAGGAAGTCGACATGAACAGTTCATCTCTGTTTAACAGACATAACTTTCAATTATATAATTATATTTACAGCACATAGTATATTCTTGTTCTATGCCATCAGTTTATTGGTAAATCGAATGTAGGAAGGAAACAGTTTACTGTGCTGACAAATCATGGGCATTTTCTAGCACTTGCTTAGCACTTAGTGTATATGGAGAAGAGAGCTGTCAGTAAACAGTGTTTGACATGATGGCCAAAACTGAAAGGTAAGGCCGAAAAATTGAAAATCCCCATATTAGGAGGGGTAGCATGTACATAAACTTTGGAACATTAAGATTGGACACATTCACTGTAGAAACAATCTTCTCAATTTTACAAGCTTCCTCCATCTGCAGTTATGGAACTATTCATTGTAACAATGTCTGCTGAATGAGGGGGAGCAGGAAGAGGAGAGGATGGGAGGTCTCCAAGGAGAGCACTGCCCGGAGGAGGCACGATTAGGAGGTGAAGCAGTCAAACGCTCACACCAAATGTGCTGGCACGTCATGATAACCCCAGGCTGTTCTAGGGTAAGAGAACTGACAGGCAGACTCTCCTTATGGCTGACTTCAGCTGGATTGTTTATCATCTCCTGTATAGCCTGGCTTGTGACGAGCCCTCTACCCTCCTCCTGCTCATTTAGAGCCTGCACACATGGCCAATCCTGCGCATTGACACGCAGCCATGTGGTAAAACTCACAGTTGTAGCCACTGAAAAACATGCTGCATGTTTGCTGAGTGACGTCCCTTGGCTTCATCCATGATATTAATATGCTCGGAAAGATCTTGTTTTTCACTCTCCAGTGGCTGGTAACTACATGTATAAAACTTCTACCCATTTGCTCTCAAACTGATGGATTTTTATTAATTGATACAGATCGACGTGTTCTTCTTACTAACCTGCTACCTGATGAACTGTAGTGATCTATTTGTGCACCTCACCATCAGATGTGTAATCAAGACAGAGCCATCACACATAGCTCATTTGTCTTTGTTTCAGATAAGCCGTGCCCACACAGATATATGCATACACAGCCACACTCATTCTGTTATGAATAGACGCCTTGGAAATAGGAGAAGCACCTGGTTGCCTGCGGTGGTTATCTTCGTTTCATTCAGCAGCTTGTGTCAGCTGACAAGATGGCCGTCACTATGAAAACACCTTGGGTGTTACAGCTGCTGAATGGCTCCTTTGTTTTTGCATTCTTCTGTTGTGTGAACACTGTTATGGTTTCCGTGACTGATAATTACCGAAGCAATGTGGGCTTTTTTCGGAGGCTCACAGAAATGCCTGCTGGGCCTGTAACCTCTGTGTGTGTGCGTGTGTCTGTGTGTGTGAGTCCATGTTTGTGTAGACCTTGACTGTAATAGCAGCTGACACCTACTTTAGTACCTTTCAAGCACAAAGAGGCTATAATCTGCTGAAGTTTTTGACTCGGGAGAGGAAGAACAATCGTCTTGGCACAAATGGATCGGAGAAGGGTTTTGTTTTCCCAGAGATAATTTGAAGCAGGTCAGAAATGAGAGCATCATAATATGATTGCCAGGTGAATTGAACGAGGCCCATGGGCCGGGGGCCCTCTTTGTTTTTCCAGCAGCAGTGGCTGGGAGCGTTTGATGGATCCTAATTGAACACATATTTATTGTGCTAGGTTCAGCTGGAGTGTGACGGGTATGATGATGCCTCAATTAGAACCATTAACAGGATGATTGTGCTTGCTTTTCTGGAAAGTTTTTTAGTGAATGAGGAGGTTTTTTTTTCTCCCCTGCCACTGTGATCCTGCCTTCAAAGCCAAGTGCCCAGCGGCCATCTGGGCAAATCGCCTCATGCTCTGACGAAAAAGGATGATGGCGGCTTGATTCGTCAGTTGTCGTAGAGTCACAATTCAATAACAATCCTTTTAGCCTATGAAAGAAAAAATGCCAGGACGTGTGAAACAGCCAGGAGGTTGAGAAAACTGTGCTTTGAGATGTCTGTCCAAGAGCCAGTGACTGAACACAAAGTTATCTTCACTCCTGTCTTCAGGGCAAAATGTGAGCAGTCACGGGGGGCATGCTAGAGTGTCAGAGCCAGTGGAGAACTTATAGCTTGTTTAAGGCTTAGGAGAGTGTTGTGACCGTAGAGGCCTGTGTAGCAGCTGATAGGTTTGAGTGTGTCTAACCCTGTGATCTGTGTGCTAACATTGGCCTACTGGGGTAAGATCAGTTCCTCAACTCTCTGCCTTTGTCCCCTGTGAAGGGAGGCTTACCCAAGGACCCCCTGTTTACTCTGGCCCGCACAATGGCGAAGTCTAAACTCCCTTTGTAGGGTGGATTTAGGCTAGATTTACTTCAATTTGATCTGGGAGGGCCCCTTTTCATCAGCCTGGAGGTCTAATGCCCTTAACTGGCTTAACCTGGCTCCCCCTGTGAGCCTAGGACCCTCATGCCCACAATCTCTCGCCTTTTTGCCACTCCTGCTTATCCCCCACTCTCCGCCTCGCCCTCAGGTCCCCTGAGAATCCTCAGCATCACTGAGGTTTGACTGTGGCAAAGCATGCTGGGGCATGGTTGGTGACACCTGAAACTCATGTTTAAGATGTCATGAGCATGCTAAGAATCAGCATAAAACATATATCGTGCGGACTTCTCCTTTTGGCACTTACCACAAATGTAGAGATGCCGGACTGCAGTCTCACCGAGTGGATGCTCTTCTCTTCAATATTCTTGAGACTGTTTAGAGTTTAATATCCACTGTAGTGGCTTTGCTCATGAATAAAGATGACATGTCAGTATACTCTTTTAACCCGAGAACTCAGAGGTCTCCCAGATAGGAGAGTGCTCTCTCTGCAAGTGAAGGCTACTCTTTCAGAAAACAAGATACAGTCAGAAAGTGATAAAAGTGTAACTCAGCACGCCTTTTATCACAGCTGTCAGGCATCATCATGCACTTTGTATGAGGATAAAGCTCATCTGTTGCATTTGCCCCTCGAGCACTGATATTCTTTTACCTTACAACCTTCCTAATCTCAGTTTTTAGTAATCTGAAAGGACTGTCCTTTTGGAACATGTAGAATTTCCTGTTGGCCTGAACTGGGTTTCCTGGTTGACAAATCAAATGGTGAACATGACAAAAAGGACAGTGCCATGATAGAGGGATTTCAGAGATATCCTGTCTGTCTTTAGTCCTCATGTTTTGACACAGCCAGAGGTAGGCTAACCACAAAATGGTCTCCCGTTGTTGCTATGTGCAATTTAAACCCAGCCTCCCAAATTCTGTATTCATGAGACGAAAAAATATTCTTTTCAAAAAGTTGTTTTGAATTGCAAATTTTCCCAAATCAGCACCTCGCAGAACACAGTGGAGGAGAGTAAATGCAGGGACAGTATGGCGCTTATCCCTACCCTTGTAAGCTTCCCCACACTGACACTCTGGCTGCCAGACTGTACTCTGACATATGTGCCCAAATTGTCATGGCATAATTATGTAACCTGGACCATCCAGATTATTCAAATGCCGCCTGAAAGTGTCATCTTCAGTGCCGGTGAGGCTGTTGAGACCTGTCACCTACTGAATTTGAAATGGTTAAATTTTGAGGAGGGGTCTTTTCTCTCTCTCTCTCTTTCTCTCGCTCTTGCTCTCGTTCTACCCACTTTCGTCTCTCTCTCCCCTGTAGCTTGGCCTAATCCAGAAGCAGAGCGTCACTGCTGCATCAGTGTTACCTTTGATGGGCCCGGATTAAAGCAAATCTACATTCCTTTGGTGGATTTCAAACGCTGCCTGAACAATGATGCCAGCCAGAGGCGAGTTAATGAGGCCTGCAGTGGACTGGCAACGAGTGACTTTAAAATCAACCTGATTAGGGCCAGAGATATTATCTGTGCACCTCCCTCCTCATTTGCTCCTTCGCTCTCACTCTGTGTGTCGGTCTCTTCCCTCCATCTCACAACTCCACTTTTTTGCCTCTTTTCCTCCTTTCAATATTCCAAGTCTCCTCATTTTCTCTCTCTTTCCCCACTCTGCTCCTCTTTCTGTCCTCTCTTCCTCTCTCCCCTTTACTCCTGCTCCCCAGTGAGTGAGGCCTGACTTAATTAGTGGGCTGGAGTGTGAATGTGCCTTTCACAGGGTGTTAATGAAAAGCTTTGCGCTTTCCCTTTCAGTGTATTAGTGACTGACTGCAAGCCCCCCCTCCACACACACACCCTCTTTGCCTGCCTCCTCTCCTCCTCCTCCCTCTTCTCCTCCCTCCACTTCTCCTCAGCCCTTCTGACCGGAGGGAGGTGTTATTACAGGGGCTGTTGACTCTGCGGCTTTAGGTTTTGGGTCTCTGTTGTACTGAGCTGATAGCTTAATTAAACATGCAAATCGGATCTATCGAACACGTCTTAACAACCATTCTCCGTGTAAGTGTTATGTCGTGTCAGATGGCATTTCTTTGTGTTTGAGCCTTTTTTCTAAAATCTAATTATACAATACTAGCTCATGTGAACACACTGTTCCATCTCAAGGTGAATTAAATTTAACATATACCTGATTGATTTTGGTGAAACAGTATATGTACAGTGGTGCAGGTCATGCATGCACAGGAAATGGCGCATCAAAATCAATCATGAATTGTTTTTCTTCTCATTTGACATGTGCGGTTGCTTATTCCATATCATGATCGATAAAAGGTATATTGTCTTATCTGTATTTAAAGATAAACATATCTTTTTATTTAAAAGGAGAGCCAGACAGAACTTTATTTAGACCCTTCGGAAGTGTGGTACATTTTAAATCATACTGTATGCCACTACCAGTCCAAGAAACCAAGTTTTGAGAGCCCACAACCACAGAGTGTAACACAAGTAAAATAAACTAACATATTCATCTGTCACCAGTAGTATTCATGTATAAGCACGCCATGTCAGTGCTACTGTCACCACAAGCTTGTGCAATGATGGCTATGCAGGCATGATGAATAGTATTTCGCCAGGGTTTAAGCAAACATTCAAGATTGATTGATGCTTTTTGACTACTGATATGGTTGCACTGCAAGTAATGACTAATTTGGGCCAACTTGGGCCTCCTCTTGTCTACAACCCCCAGGCAAACCATGGCTCAGTCGTAGAGAATATGTTGTCTTACATATGATACAGCAGGTAGCTTCACCCATACAATCTGTTAGTGTTCCAGTGTTTTGTGTTAAACTATGATGTATTAAAAGTCATTCTTGACTTTTAGTAACACTTTTAATGTACTGTAAAAAGTGTTTTCTGGCACTTGTTGGGCTGCACCATGTAGATATTGCATCACTGTGATATCACTGAGAGTTTGTTTTCCTGATTGTTTTGATGAATACGTTTATCTTAGATGTAGGTAATAAATATATTTTTATTTTATACAGCTACACGCACAATCTAAGCAGAACTAATTACAAATTTGTTCCCTCTCCCTGGGGGTCCCAAACATCATCAACTAGGAATCATAATTCTCTCACCTTTATCAACTGCATTATTGGTTGATGGTGGCACAATTACAGTAGAGCCTTACATTGAGCTGTCTCTACTGTCATCTGCCAGTCAGTCAATAATATTTGATGAAGCTGTCTGTCCCATAGTCCGTCTCATGGCAGCCCTCAGCCAGTGAGCAAGCTAATCCTGTGTTGCAGGGATGTATAATGATATCCCAGGGCGCTATAGGATGTTTCTCTCTGTATGGTGCCAGCTTCCTGGGCCTCTGGCGCTACTCTTTACAGGCCCTGGCCAAGCCCCATCGCCCCAGTGCCAGCCACAGCCTTTAGGCGTTGGGCAGGTTTTGTAAGGCCTTGCCTTGTCACTTCCCACCAAGGAAAATACAAAGCAATGACACAAAGAGCAATTTCTTGGCCATTGCTTGTCATCAAGCTAATTGAGAAAGGAGGGTATGTTTGGAGTCTGGGGATGGCAGACAAGAAGAGGGGGGACTTCTTGATTGGCAGTGGCCATGTGGGAGAAACAAGTACTTATGTGTGTGCGCATGTGTGTGTGTGTTTGTGTGTGTGCATGTCCATGTGCGTGTGCGTCTGGGTCTGTGTGCGGGATAATCCTGGAGAATCTCTCTCTTTGAAGGGGAACAGATGTAGATTTACATATGTGGAGGGTCCCCAGCCTGTGATGAGATTAGCTGGTTGGGATCTTTCTTCACAGCAACTGGAAGGTGCATATTTAATAAATGCCTGGAGCTAGGCTGGGGCGTGCGGGGCTCGGCCCTCAGAGAGCCACAGGACAAAGGCAAACGAGGCCCATGGCAGGCTGGCCCATATGGGAACAGGGTTGCTTACAGATTGCACTGGCCTTTCATTGGTTGGGAGACGAGGCTTTAAGGGTTTATATATAGAGAGAGGGGAGCACTTGGCGGGCCACTTATGCATCCTCTCCACAACGAGAGGTAATAAAGGGATTTTGAGCTTGTCGTGGCTCATCTGTGTGCTTGTTTGCTTGCTAGGGTGCTTGTGTGTGTATGAAAGAGAGAGAGCTTTGTGTGCGTGAGAAGGTAAATGTACGTGCAGTGTGTGCATGTAAGTCTGTGTGGATTTGTGCATGTCACATTACAACCGATGGTGTGCTTTCAAACATATAAAGAAACATAAACTATTTAATTCAGCAAAAACACAACGTAAAGAACAAAATCAAGACAACGTCATATCAACCCAAATAAGTCAAACCTAACATAAGAGTGGCTATAGAGGATGTGAGACTTGATTCGTACTTGTCTGCTCATATTTCAGGCAATAAAGTTCAGTTGTTGGGTTTCTGTTGCACATTGCATTATCCCTGTCTTGCGTCAGGTAAGGTTGTCAAGTCTTGTTTACACAAAGAACAAGCAGAACAAGTGTCCCCATATTTCTCCAACTTCCCGCTGGACTACTACAAGCCTTTTGACGAAAAATAGGGCTGCATTCCAGCAAGCCACAGTAGATGCATATGAACCACAACAGACATTAAAGCCTGCGTACATCTGTTATGAATTTCGACCTATTAATGGAGAAGTCGTCATGTGCTCATTTCAGTGTAATGTTTTGGAAAGTCACTTTTGTTCAAGAGTTTTCTTACACAGAAACCCAAGTTAATAAGTTTTAATCCTGAAACAAAGTCACAAGTGTAGTACTTTTCTTAACAAGTATCGAGACATCTGTGAAACTTTACTTTATCTAGCCTCATTGTTATCTTTTCTCTCTTTTCCCCTCATGTTTCTCTATTGATTTTTCTTTCAATGAAAGTATAAGAGAATATAAAACATACCCCAGAAATCCTCAATCTTGTTCTTAGACTATCCCAATGAGCTGTTCCCTATTCATTGGGGAGGCAGCTCATCTTTTTAAGGGATTGTGGAAGAAAGGAGTTTTGGAGCAGTCTATAATTTCCATCTCTCTTTCTGTTACTCTCTCTAGGTTTTCCCCTTCCAGTTTGTGGGGGGACTGTGTCCACTCAGTATGGTTTGATCATCTGTGTCTCACAGGGAAAGGGGAAAGTGAGGTAGAGAGAAAGATGAGAGAAGAGAGAGATAGAGAGGGAAGCTGGACTCTCCCTGTGGTACAGCCTTCCCGAGCGCAGCTCGGCATAATTCAAAAATGTGTGTGAATGCGTAGCGCTTTACCTCTCAAAGGCAGTCACTGAGGGTAAAGTGTAGCACCAGATCCCAGCTCAGAGGTCTCTGGCTTGTTTACCCAATGATCTAGTGTCGAGTGGAGCTCAGAGACACATTTTTCTTTTTCTTTTTTGTTCCCTTTTCACTTCCTCATTTGAAGATACATTATAAAGAGCAAACATCATGAATACAGGGGGGTTGAGCTGGGCTGAGGTAAGTGGAAGCATATCACTACAGGGTAGGAGGAGGATGAGGGGCTAATATGAGAAGAAATTCACAGAACAGTAAAGCGAGGTTTTGAGAGAATTTGGGGTTAAAGAATTACAGAGAGAACGAGGAGGTGGGGGATAATGATGGAGGGAATGAAGAGGAAGGAGGAGAGAGACAGAGAGTGCAAGGGACGGCTTGATTGGAAGGGGGTATGGCGGTCGAGGGGGGGTGGCCTACCCAGCAATCTCAGTGGATGTGGCAGCCCTCTGTGGACCTCCTCACACAGACACCCCAGCTAATGAATCAGACCTGGTTTCTACCAGTCAGAAGAACTCCGTCTCTACGTCTCTGTGCTCACCAGAACAAAGCACACCTCCATTAATATTTTAGCGTTCTTTTTATCTCAATGCTAACACCGCTCAACATGATTTTTGTTAGGGAGACCGTGAAAGAGAAAAATTGGGAAAGATGGAGAGAGGGAAAGTGAAAGAGAGAGAGACAGACAAAAAGACAGTCAGGAAGACCTTGTGTTCTCAGGATTTCAACTTGTCTGGTGTAATAGTCCCATTGGTAGAAGAGTTGCTTTCTCTGTGCCGCCCAGCAGGACATCAAAGAAAATGCCTGATATCCAAACTACTGTACACACAGTAGAAACACTTGGACGAGTCCAACACAGGCAAACCTGTCAGTATGATTGCATTCTAGCCAGATAGAGGACTTGTCTGATACCTTAACTACAATGCTTGTCGGTGCTGATATTTACATGGGTTTTTCATACAGTATATTGCTCCCACTGTTGAATAAGTCACTCTCAGCACTGTTCATGGCAGAAACTTCAACTGTCTGAAACTTTGCTACAAATGTAGCCCCAGTAAAAGATAGTGTTCTATATTTTGAGGAAGCTGATCTGAGATTTCCCATCACTTACTCTGATCTCTCATCTTACACTTGTCTCCTATCTTTTCCCAGTGTATGCCTAAGAGGGGAGAGCTGATACTACTGGGACACTATCTTTCTCCTGCTTTGTCTTCCTCACTCCTCACTCTTCACTCTGCTTCCATCTCTTTTCTTGGAGGCAAGAGAGAGGATAGCTGTGAGATTCCCATCTGGCCCCTCTTAGGTTGTAACCACAGTAACATCTCATAATTTTTCCTTAATTGAATTATCACACTGCGCTCCTCTGGGATGGCAGTCCGCCCTAATAAAGAGAGCGAGGTAATCCATAAGAAACTATTGGGGAGGGCACAGGAGACGCTTAGCCATGCCTATTATAGCCACAGACATTTAACACACTTAATCTACTATTAAATGA